>NW_013666308.1:66361-82708 GCF_000517525.1 Limulus polyphemus
GTCTCAGGTGTTGTTGTTCCTTCAGACTCTCCACTGCTACTTTTATTCCCCCTTTTCTTCTAGTGGAGTTTGAGAGTCCTTACCACCTTCCAGTTCCAAGCCACTGGGGTGGTGGACTGTGAAGGCATCCATTCAGTTGATAGTAGAGTGGTGGTGTTCTGCTGGTGTAGATGATGTGATATCCTTCAATATGAAACATAAAATAAATGGGAGTGAGGTGTCAAAATTGCAGTTCACCCCTTCAATTAGGATCCCTCATCCTACCCCCCATGTGGATGTTGGTTCCCAGTAGCCAGGGTTTGGAGTTAGATTAGAACCAATCAACATAAGTCCTCACACATGTATTACAAATGTCTATATTCCTCCTTCATTTATACTCCATCAGTGTTGTGGGTTACAGTAGAGGTAATTGTGGATTGTTCCATTTCATTCCCTTCCGCTATCCCTCAACATTTTTATCCCAAGGATGTTAATGCTCACCCCTTCAGTTAGGATCCCTCATCCTACCCCCATGTGGATGTTGGTTCCCAGTGGGCGAGTTTTGGAGTTAGAGTAGAACCAATCAACATAAGTCCTCACACATGTGTTACAGATGTTTATATTCCTCCCTCATTTATTTTCTATCACTGTTGTGGGTCACGGTGGAGGTAATTGTGGATTGTTTCAGTTCTTTCCATTCCGCTATCCCTTGATGTTTCTTATTCTGATGATGTTAATGTGCTTGGGGTAGTTCTGGTCAATTTCACTTTTGAAGGAGATAGTTTACATTATGCAGACATCTTTTTGATACTGGGTGTCACCTTCCCGGATTGATCTATCAATTTATCTTATTCACATATGTTCCATTCATGTGTCAGGGGGTACTAGATTCCCTATGGTCTCATGATCTTGAGGTATGATCCTCTTTCCTACCCCTGCCAGATGGCCGGGTTTTGGATTGTTGCCGACTTTCTGCCGGTATGATCATCTTTGCTACCCCCATATAGATGTCTATTCACGGTATCCTGGGCTTTGGATTGTACTTGGCTTGTTGACAGTATGATCCTCTTTTCTATTCCCCACATGGATGTCGATACCCGGCAGCATGGGTTTTGGATGTAGTTGACTCGTCGTGTGTGGTCTGTCATGCCCTGGTCACTTTACACTTAGGGGCACATCCTTTTCACTTTACCCACTTTTATATTTTCTGGGATTGAGTTTCATAAATATTGCGTGGTTCGGATCACTATCCAGCCATAGATCTCTCCCACTTGGATGTGCTCCTCTGTTTTTCTGCCCATATATATGCAACATTTTTCCGTGATGGATGAAGGGTATACCTGGTTCAGAAGTGGTGTGTCTCCCACTTCAGATCTTAGACTCTGACTATCTCATCTTAGGGAGTGTCCTCAGATGCTTCTTTCTTTCCCTCGCACCAGCCCCTCCACCTGTTCACTGTGAGATTCTAGCTATTTATAGTGGTAGTTTGGTAGAATTGAATAGAGGGAGTCACATGCGTCAAGAGAGTATGTCGCACTGTTATTGGTGGAGGGTTGATGCATGATGATTTGCATGAGAGATGTATTAGAATCCATCAATTCCAATGGAGGGGAGATAGAAGGCTTGTGGCATGTAGAAAAAGATGTTTTGCATATATATATATAGAGAGAGAGAGGGCAGCACTGAATGAGAATAGCTATTTATGTAAGAAGGGTAAGTACCACCAGAAATACATTTTCAGTATAGGAAATTATAACTTTCTTTAGATTTAAAAATTAGTAAAGCTAGGACCAGTCTGGAGCCATTAAGTCTTAACTTATGTAGCAAGAGTTAGTGACATTTTATTATTTCTAATTTTATTTTTTGTTTTATTTCAGTGGTTTATAAATAACTACTTTTTTTAGTGTATTTTCAAAAGTTATTGTGAATTTGTAACTTTTAAAATAGAGTTTTGAGCTATGCCATGTGTAAAAACTGTCATTTTTAATTTTTTGAACAGGAAATACAAAAAGCTATCTCTATATTTGAGGATATCATTGAAAACCACAAAAATGTACGCTTTCCAACAGCATATTATGGTCTTGGTTATGCATACTTTAAAAAGAATAGGTGAGATTTAGATCTTCAGATTTTATCCTTGTGTATATTTGTTTGTCATTATTGATTTTTCTTCTTTTTCATATTCTGTATTAAAAGTTTTGTAGCTAACCATTAGTGGTGGATGAGGGAACTGTATTAGTAATTCCATGTAGTGATATTATTCAATGCTAATGTACTTTTATTTTGTTTTTCATAAGAAGTACTCCTCTTACTTTGTAATTTTTATGACTCAGAAATATTGAATGTACTCAACTTGAACATGTGATGTTACTAACTCTGACCACAGACTTTTATGTTAGAATTAAATATTTTTTGGTGTCACATAATACATTAATTTAATGGTACTGTGAAAGAAAAAAGAAACAACTGGCATTTGACTCGTTACGCTAGAATTCTATGAAATTTTATAGAACAAGTATTTCTGAAATTCATTATTCATCAAAATAAAGATAAGAAATTTAACACACAGTTCAATTTATTTTGTAATAATAATAATACAGAAAGGAAATTCTTATATATCTAGTAATAAATTGGTCTTTTGGAGGATTGGTAACATTTGTTTTGCTCCAAGTATGAGAAGTGGCACTTTATTCTATGAATTTAGTTGTTGCTAACTGCGCTTGTTTTGTGTGGGGAAAGATGCTTTGTATGTTGTAAATACTGTGATTTGCAATGATATGAAAATGTATTTTCCGTAACACACTGGCACGTGTGTGGACTGAGTGGTTAGTGTTCCAGACTGTGGAGCTGAGGGTCTATGGTTTGCATCTCATTACTGCCAAATTGCACTCTGCACCTCATGGCTGTGGGTGAATTATAAGAGTTATGGCCAAATAACACTAGTCAAGTAGAGTAATTCAAGAGTTGTTAGTGAATGTTACTGCTGACTAACTGTCTTTCAGTTCAGAATTAAGGATGACTAGATTAGCTAGCCCTTATGTAACTTTGATGAAATATCTGAAACAAACAAGCCATAATATGTAGATACACACAAAGTTTTATTATATCCTACAACACGATAATTTGTCTGATCATTCAATATTTTCATTTGTTCCAGAATTTTTGTAAAGATGTATATTTAGAACTGCCTCAACTTTCACATAACCAAATTTCTTATACCTTTTTTATTTATAAACAGTCAAGATAAAAAAAATATGCTTTGTGCAACTATTTTACTCAATTATAGTCTTTTTAGGTGTACATCCAAAACATAGTGGTATGATATCCTACAATTCAAGTTTAGTCGTGTTCATTAAATATATCTGCTTGTTTAATTTTTGATATAATTCACAGCAGTCAGACAGTATTTGTTGTATTCAGGGAATACATTATGTTTTGTTATCCATTACTATGTTGTGTGAATGGAAGTTATATAAATCTCTCTCCTCATATAGCAACACTAGTTTATGATGCTTGATTAATTAAAGTCCTATCTCAAGCTGATGTTGTTCAATACCTTAACTTTTTTATGACAAATCTCTCTCTCCATGTCACTATATTCAACAATTTGAAAATGGAAAAAAAAATGGTAGAGAGGTATAATCTTAGGTCATTATTTGTTGATAAGTACTACTGAAATGTAATCGGATATGAACTCCAAATCAGGTTATATTGGTGATTATTTCATTAGTATATTGAACAGTGTTTTATGCAAAGTACTTCTTTGACCAAAAATGCTATGTGTTTTGAGTGACAGGTAATATGATATATATATTTTTGAATCATTCATTTGAAAGCTGAATTACACTTATATAGTTGTCACATTTAAATTAGGGATCATTTATTTTAACACAGAACATAATCATTCAGACCTATGTTTATGTCTCAAACTAGTTTTGATTTACCTGCACTTTTGAGGAATGATTTTTATTTTGTGGCGAATTATTTCTTACTCTTATGCTAAAAGTCAATATTCAGCAAGTTTAAGTCTGAAAGAATATTAATGTAATTACTTTTATGTAATTTGTACAAAAATAATTTTCTTGGCCTCAAGTACATAGATTTGACTGAGGGTATCAGATGTGTAAGACTTTAATTAGAAAAATATTTGGCAGATTTAAAGAAGCGCTAGTGCCTCTACTCTCTGGAAAGGATATTTTAGAGAAAGGCATTGTATATGGTGTAAATCAGTGGCCAGGAACATTAGAAATAATAGAATTAACCAAACCTGGAAACCTCAAAGTAAGTATTGTTGTTGTTTTTTTGAGCAAAGAAATTATAGAACTATATGTAAGGAAATCTTATTATTTTGTAAAGACATTGTTATACCAAAATAAAACTTAATATTTACATATACAAGGAGGGTTGATCAAAATTAGAAACATCTGCTTGAAAATATGCCCATTATTCCCAGAGTATAAATGACCAGACTCTTACCTAGCTGATTTTTTTGTTATTCAGATGACTTGTTAGATGAGTGATCTGCATTAGTTAAATATTTGTGAGCTCTATTTAAAGAGAATAACTTATAGGAATCAGATTAATAAGTGCTTCAGTGACCAAAATTGCACAACTTCTTAGCTTTGCAAGAGGAATAATAGAGGTTATGACCAGTAAACTGTTGTGAATAAATGTGACCATGCTATGCTTTGTGTTGAATTATTTCCTGATATTGAAAGATAACAGTGACTATATTATATGCTTAATACAAGCTGTTTGTTAAATCCATAGGACAAAAACTGTGTAAAGCAGGTAATCATGGGCATTCTGCAATACCTAAACCACTGATTCACCAGCCAGTGCTTGGAAATGTAGTCAGTGGTACAAGGGTTACAAGCTTTGGACCAAAGATCAGTGATGACAAGGTGTCTGACTAGATGAGCTCACATTTACCCTTGTTTCATCAAATGGACATTTTTATGTCCTGTGTGAAACCAAGGTGGTGTACAATCCTGGATTCTTAATCTCAGCAATATGAGATTCTAGAGACTTTTAGGTTGTAGGCTACATTTTGCTGGCTTGGAATGTGTGCCATTATTCTTATGAAGGACTGTCAAATAGCATATCATAACCTGGTAGTTGTAGCCCATCATCATTTACACTATCTAGCTGAAGATGGAATATTTCAGGATGACATTGCACCACTTCACATCTTAACTGTTGATGACTGATTTAAGGAGCTTGGATATGACATTACATATCTTCCTTGACCTACTTAGGGTAGTCAGACCATTGTGAAGCAGTCTCGAAAATACGTTTCATGGTAGTTAGGAATTTCTCCTTGAGGAATGGATCTTAAGTCATTAGCATATCTTTAGGAACTTGCAAATGATCTACAACAAAGAATTGAAGCAGTTCTAACAACCAGAGATGGACCCATACTTTAGTAATACATTTCCACTAACTTTTTTGTCCAACTCTTGTACTGGAAGACAGACTATTTTTTTGTCAGAAAATATGGTAAAATACACAAATGGTAAAAGTGAGTTAAAGAGTTCACAATTTAGTACTTATATGTGAATGAGTTGAGTTTTTAAAATAGAAATGTAAAGATTATAAATGCTTTAGCTTAAGATACAGAAATTATTTATTTATCTTTAAGAAAAATATTTTCATGATCTTTTTTCAGGTACATTTGTTATTATATTAAGAGTGAAAAACATTGGTTTTTGTGTTTTTTACTCTTAAATATTTTCATGTTGAGCTAGAAGCATTGTTTTAGTGGTCATGTTTTCTAATGTTTTTCAGGAAGCAATTGAAGAATTGATTCAGCAATGTCGATATCCGCCTCGACCTGATGCTGTCTGTCGCTTCGAAGAATGTAATTTTAACAAATCCATTTTTTATCATGATGTCGATTTTCGTGGTTTTACTAGGCTTAGATGCTCTGAACAATGTTCCTTAGAATATCACCCTAGTTGTTGGAAGCAAATGAAGGATCAAATAAAAATGAAAAATGAAAAGGTGTGTGGTATTGAGATGTTAGTGACACGTGATTTTTGAGCGGTAGTGTTACAGATTGCTAACATAAAAGATCTTAAAGAAGTGGAGAATATTGTCATCATGATATGTAATCATAAAATGATAATTTTTGGAATTTGGGTTCAGTTATTTTTTTTGCCTTGTTATTATTTTTTGATAAATTTTCCAACCAAGTATTTGCATAACATTAATTATTTTTAGGTCAGATGTTTTATTTTTCTATCATTTCTTCAGAGACTATCTAAATTGGCTTTACTGTTTTTTTTAATGCAAAGTGTAATATCTGTGTGTCTTTTTTATAATCAATAAAAGTTTATTTCTAATTGATTTTTGCTGTTTAATTGGTTTGTTTTTACTAGTATTCATTTTACATCAATTAACTTACTGCCTCTTTGAGGTTTTTGCTTAAATCTTATTTTGTTTCCTTAATTTAAAACTTTTCTAAGTTGTTTATGCTTAAATGAAAATATCCCTACATTCCAATTTTTTTGGGTCTACTATAATAGTAGATTTAGATCAAGTTGGGTATGAGTTTCTCACTTGAGCAACAGAAAGAAAGTAATCATTCATCTTGATGTTTCTCAGGGCATCCTTTTATTGAGCTTGCTCTTTCCTTGATCTTGAAGCAGTAGTTATGACATTAGTTGTTTTTAGCTAGCCATCACTTCTTTGGTGAATTTTTTTATTAAAAACTACTACTAACGTTATTTATTATAATTGTATCCTGAGATTTACTGTCATGGGTTTCTTTTAACATGAACCTTTCTAAATCTGCTATCTTACTGCATAAACTACACATCACTGTATCAATCGTTTCAACTGAGCATGGTTGGTTTTGTTGTGAATAAAAAAAGTTTAGTGATTATGGTGTCGTTAGAAACCTTCAGTTGTCTTCTGTACCATAATTTCCAATCATTTGGTTATGCTACTGAATACTGATGCTAGACTTTTTTATCTGTTGTTTTTCTTCTATGTACAATTGAAAAGCCTTGAAAGAGCTTCTTTTGTTGTATAACTGTTACCATAGTCTCATATCTTATGATTCTTTTTTATTATCATTCTTGTAAAATTTCATTATATAAAACCATAGAATGTTTGTAGAATTTAAATGTCATGACTGATTTTCTTTCAGAGATAATGTTCTGCATGAAAGAGGTAAACCTTCAAGAGATCTTGTAACATGTATGGTTGTACTAGGAAGTTAAGCTTCAGTAAGAAATGTCTCATCAAATGTTCATTTATGTTTATAATTTGTTTAAGTCAAGTTTACTTAATTTTAGGGCATTAATGAATGAAGACAAAAATAATTCTTCAATTTTTTATTATTTTTCACCATACAATTTATGGTTATTGATTCTTAATACATTTTTTGTGGCTTTCTTCTAGTTTTGACATGTGAAGATTTGATCACAAGTATGAGAGTGGTTTCATTGATTTTCCACTTCCAGTATAGAAAGTCTAATCTGTCTGGTGTGATTCTGACCTCTACTTTTCATTTAGCAGACTAGTTATGAGAGTTAGCTTCCATTTGGCATCTCTAAGGTGTATTGAAAGCCAAGATAGTATTTTTTTAAATTCCAAGTTTCAGTGAAATGCATTGGCTCTTCTGTAAACTGTATATTTCAATTGTAGGAGAGAATTGTAATCAAATACAAATTTTTACTAACTCTTTAGTTAAAATGGTTGTGAGTTTTGAGCATTTAAAATTTTCAAAAAAAGTTCAATAATAACATAAAAGTTAGTTGAGGAGAGCAGGTGACAAAAGTACATACATCTGTAGAAGACTAATAAAAAGAAGGAACTTTTTTGAGATTTAAAGTTGTGCTTATGTCTACGGGTCTATAGCAACTTAACAAACCACACTGTTGCACATGTGCTGAAACACTTCATGAATAAGAAAATGTAGTTATCATACTAAACAAAGAATTATAGTTTTTCTTGTTGGGTAAAATGTGTAAAACTCTTTGTCTGTTAACTTTGGAACACTTCCATAGATAACTGTGTTGTAGTTGTTACAGCTGTATTTATTTTGTTCTCTGTTTTCTTCCCAGGAATTTGTGAATTCCAGGTGCATGACTCCAGATTGTAAAGGGACAATTACTATTATTGTAATTGTCGACAAAGATGGCAAAGTCTCTAAAGAGGTACCTTAAGGAATACAAATAATTACTGCTCTTTGTTAAACAAGTAAAGTTGAACCTACATACAAGCTATTTTGTTAAAAGTTCTCATGTTGGTGTATTAATAGAATATATAACCTGTTAGTGATTTAGGTACCAATTTGATCTTGAGTTATTGCTCTTTTTCTTGACAGTCTTATAATATTTATAAAGCATGTACAGATTGTTTTTAGGGTTTTCTTTGCAATCCAGTTAAGCTGATGGTAGTTTGTAAGTAAGTGTTTTCTCAGTTGTCAATTGAATTTTTTTGAGTCTCTGAACTCAGCTGTAGATGGAAAGACTAATCTCTTCTATTTTGCTGTACTTAACTATGATTTATGTTGTTACCTAAATTTGGCTACCCTTTAAGTTCAGCTGGAGCTGACAAGACCAAGTTCTCCTATTTTGATACATCTAGTAAAGATTTACATTGTCACCTAAATGTGACTGTCTTTTAAGTTCAGTTTGCAGCTGGAAAGACTAAGTTCTCTCATTTTGTTACATCTGACTATGATTTATTTTGTCACATAAATTTGGCTGTCCTTCAACCCATTCACTGTGGCTGGGACGTATATTTTTTAGTGCACTGGGAAATATACGTCCCAGTTGCAATGAAAGGGTTAAACTCAGCTGCTCTTGGCAAGATCAAGTTCTCTCATTTTGCTCCATCTAACTATGATATATGTTGTTAATTACATTTTTTTTTGGTCTTTAAGCTCAGCTGCAACTGACAAGATGAAGTTCTGTCATTTTGCTGCATCTGTTTGTGATATATTTATGTATATATATATATTAAACGTTCATTGTGAATTACACATGGTAGCAGTTTATTGTGAGTGCATTTTAATTTATGCCCCACCCCAATTGCCTTTCATGTGCAAGATTTATAAGCATAAATAATGTAATCAAACATTTATACCCAAACCAAGTTGTATGTGATCCAATTTTTAAACTTGCATATAAAATATGTGGTTGTGTACTCTATCAATTCATTATACTTGTCAGTATATTGAACACTTTTCTGTGTTTACATGACTGGAACCAGAGATAAAAACACAGAAAAGATATTAGGAGGTTTTATGTTGTTGAGATTTTAAATTGGTGGTTCATCCATCTATGAAAATTTAATATAACATATTATAATAATGAATACACAGTAAGTGACAAAATTTATGATACTTAGTTTTTTAGCTAATGACCATTCCCTAAGGCACAGCACTTTCTCATTGTAATATAACAGTTTCAACCTTGTTTGATGTCCTGAAAGTATTTCTGTGAGACCTACAACTTGAGCATTATATACTTCATTAATCTTTATTTTAAGTTTCCCACAACATCAAAGATGTAGAAAATCATAGTGGCTTTCATTCATTGAATATTTATTGTCACTTGAAGCTTTTAAATTCCCTGAATTATGGTAGTTTTTTTATTTGATTTGTGCTTTAAAAGTATTAGAATTTTCAGTTTCCTGTTTTCAGGCTGCAACTATCAAATTTATGTGTGTTTTCATCAATAATTTGTATTGCTGGGCATGGCCTAGTGGTTAACATGCTTAGACTAAGTCTGCTGCCACAAAAATGCGTTTTGTACTTTGAGGCTGTGCGTGTTTATTATAAGAATAACTAGTGTATAGTCCATCAAAAATGATGGGGAACTACTACCACCCTCACCTCAGATTATACCCTAACCTCACATTTCATAGCTAACTGAAATAAATAAATTTTGTGAAATCAAGCTTGACCAACAATGAGGCAGAAAAGTGCAGTCGAGGCATACAAATATTGGTAAATTCCTTTGTGGGCTAATCAAAATTAAGATCATTCATGAAATGAATTTGTGGTGCATTCATAGAATACTTATAGGTAAAAATCATTTAGATTAACAACTTCTAATATATAGAAGGCCAGTGCATTTTGGTAACACTACATTCCAACAATGGCTTTTATGTCTTATTGCTTAGCAACAAAAGTGTAACCTAATATTGTTCTTAGTCTATGTACTGAAAGTATAAAATGCAATGTATAGACAACAAAACTGGAAAAATATTTGTTGATTTCTTAATTTAGAGTCTCCATTGATGAAAGAGGTTTGTTTCTTATTAAAAACATTGGTGATATAATAGAAAATAGCTTAATTCAGAAATGATATAAGTTTAAAATTGAATCGATATTTTTACTTTCATGATATATTTTATGCACTTGGCTCTAGGCTAGGTAATCCCACACTACATCTTTACTTTAGGCTTATTATACTAACACTTACTACACTTATAAGGTCGCATGGCACACACCCCTCACAGCCCCCATGCACGCCAGTCGTAACGGGCAGACCGTATTTGAATTATTTTATCTGGATAAATACATTTTGGCTTTTTTGACTCCTCTTATTTCAAGAAATCAAGTTTGACGTGACACACACTGGGTTTTATATAGGTTAGATACTAGGATCCTACAATTCAGTCAGATAAGAGTAGCTCGAGAGTTGGCAGTCAATACTGCCAATTAGTTTCCTTCAACCTAGTCTATCACTTTGAAATTAAGGACTGCTATGTGCAAGTATTCCTTTGTGTAGCTTTGCTTGAAACTTCTGAAAGTAGATAAACTTTGATTTGTATTTTCAGATATTAAATTTTCATCATGTTTTTCTCATTTTCTACTTTTCAGAAATACTGTAAAGTTTCTTAACAATGAAGATATGAGTGTTTTAATTAGTTATGAACAATAATTTTGTTTTTTCTAGTTTTTTGATAAAATCCAGGAAAATCAGGTAGAACAACCCAAGCACAGAAAAACTAGGTATGCTTGTTTTTCATTTGACTATCTATCATGAAGAGAAACACAGAAGAAAAAAAAACATTTTACAATGAAAAATATATTTAACTAGTTTATCAAATTTTTTATATATCAATACAGAATATATATTTTGTTTCATTGTGTAATATGATAGATGTAAAGAAAATATTTCATTTAAAGTTACATAAAATTCAAATCAGAAAATATGATGAAGTTTATAGTTCAGCTCCCAGCAAACACGTTTATGTAATAAATATGTATTATTAATGTAGTGATATGGTAGTGATTACATAGTTCACTTATGTAAAAGTGTGGACTACCAGAGATGTTACTACATAGTGGAATTACCAATATACAGCCAATTTGGTACGTTAAAATACCAACATGGTACATTCCTATTACCATTTTACTACATTTAACTGCCTTCCCACTACCTTTCTAGCAAGTTGATACTATCTTCCATTGGTTTCTACCTCGTCTTAGTACCTTGTTTATACCTTTCAGCTCTACCCAGAATACTTTCAGTATATTCATTTGGAAAAATATGTTAGAAGTAATATCATTTATTCAATATCTGATACAACATTATAAAAACAAATTATACATTTTTTGATACAATATTACAAACAAATTATACATTTTTTGATACAACATTACAAAAACAGATTATACATTTTTTCATCTCTATAATTCTAATATAGTCTCTATTTATTTGAATCAGACTATTGCTGTGGGAGTTGGTGTGGGTGTCCTGGGAGATTCAAAGAAGCTTGTGCCAGTATATATAAAAGACCAATTCAATTTGACAGACCAATACAGATATTAATAAAATCGCAAATCAAAAGGTCTGAGATTTGTATTTTCATCTTTTTGCCAAAGACTATAATATTATTATATGCCAAAACAATGTTTATTAAATGAATCATTATAAACTCCTGCTTTACAAATAAAGTTGCACCTAAGTTTATGCCAAAAATTAATATTTTATTTTATGCAATATGAAGCTTGGAAAAAGTTAGTACATGGCTCAGCAGTGATATCATTGTATTCTTTATTTTACTTTTGTCGTGAATGCATTTCAAAATTGACAATATTATATTCTTTATATTTTAATTGCTGTATTTTATTATGTGTATTAATTAACAGTTTTGATCAATATGAGTCCATCACTTTATTTGTCAATATATTTACCAGGAACAGGTATCTACTACACTTGCTTGGTGCATGCTTAAGAGTTTCTGCCATCTGCAGCTCAACCTCAACATTCTGGCATTTGTGGTGAATTTGTTTACACGCCTCTATTATGTTCATTATTTCAATTTACAATAACATTGTCAAGTTTAACAAAGCTAGGAATTTACCTCTATAACACTGGAAAACTTAATAATTTTTTGAAAATAATAGGATTTATAAATGTGGTAATGAAGTCAAGTATGAAGTATTAAATTACATCATCTATTATAAACTTTGTATGTCGTTGATATTCTGTAAACAGTCTTGTTCATTCTTACCTAACTGACCCTTTTTAAATACTATTGTTTTCATTGCATGTTTATTGCAAGTTATTGGAGAAGTCCTGTGTGCTTTTTTTTTTGGTTGGCAATGATTTCATCCAGCCTCATTAGGTAATCTAAAGGAAGAATACAGAACAAGGAACAGTAGCTGCCCAATTAACATAATATTGTGTGCAGATAAATGCAATGTAGCCTTTAATTGGTGATCTGGTCACCCTGAGCCACCAAAAATTGAGCTGGGCTACTAAATCTGATAACTTGGTGCCACAACTTTTAATTGCATTATATTGAAGTTTATTTTATTGAGCATGGCAATATGAATGTTGGGCGACTATATATAAGTATTGAAACCTTAAAAATACCAGGGTAAAACAATAATCATTTTATAATGATGTATGCTGATTTATTTTTAAAAACCTTTAAGAATTTTTCTTTGATTGGTTCCATAAGGGTTTGTTTGGTTAAAAGGTCTATTTACGATAACTTAAGTATTTTACTTACTGGCAATGAACCTGCTCTTTCTTCCTTCATTATCCCCCATTGGTGTGGCTGCAAACTGTGTCACAGATTCTATCTCTGAAATATATTAGAAAGTTTAAAATCTCTAACTAAAAAAAACAGAGCATGAAAGTGTTTTTGACAGTGTCAGAGGGAATAAGCCTTTTAAGTGTTATAGTTACTAAGCTAGTGATGTTTATGTTGAATGCTCAATATTCATGTTGATTTATTAGAAATGTTTATTTTTTACTCTTTATTTTTTGATAACTTCACAAGTTTTATGACACTGAGTTGTAGTTAAAAGCAAAATAAAATTTACCAAGTATGTTTCAGATAAGTGTTACGTTTATGTATTAGGCCTAATGCTTAGCCTACAAATAGGCCTACTATTACTTGAATAATTGTTTTCACAATAAACAACATTTATATACATTTCTATCAATACTAATGATAGGGTATTGATCTATGATGTGACTGTTTTTTTTTTATCAAACTCTATATGGAAGTTAGGAAGCATATCTTGTCATTATACATACCTTTGGATGATAAAGTATCTTGAAGATTTAAAGTTGCTGATTCAAGAATGCTTGACAGTTGAGATCTTCTTATTCAAACTTGGTGTAAAGTGTAATTAAGCTATATGTGTCATTCCTGAAGTTTTGCACTTATTCAAATTACAACAAATATATCAAATTTAGGCAAATAAATTGGAATTAATTTTTCTTTGATATTTTTAAATGGAAAATAATATTTTACACAATTTATATTATTTTTATTTGAACATGAAACTAATATTTAAACACCAAAAAGAAATACTAAGTGTGGAATACATAATATCCCAAGAGTTGCACAGCCAGGTGATGTACTTCTTTGCATGGAATTCATTTTTCTTTGATATTTTTTAAATGGAAAATAATATTCTACATGATTTATAATATTTTTATTTGAATGAAACTAATATTTAAACACCAAAAAGAAATACTAAGTGTGGAATACATAATATCCTCTGAGTTACACAGCCAGGTGATGTACTTCTTTGTTTTTTGTATGCAATGTAATATTATTATGTTATTGCTACTTAATAGCACTAGCTATACATGTTGTAAAGTTACATTCTAACTAGGTATATAAAATGAAATGTTATTACATAGTGACACAATGTTATGATGTTACACTATTACTACGTATATGCTACATATTATTCAGACATTACCAAACCACTACCATGTCACTACATAGTGTGTTTGTTGGGGTGTCAGGTATATTTTAATTAAATACCACATCTGTCATTCAAATATTTGAATATGCATCCAGAAATATCACAAAATTTAAATCTTTCTATAGTGTTTATACATAGCACGTTTATTTATTTTGAATTTTTATTTTATCCTTTAACCCATTACTAAAAGAAGGATGCATTTTGTGTAGTTATTAATTGTTAATCCAAAAATATCCTGAGAGATTCTAATCCTTTGATAGAACTCAAATTGAAACTTGGATATTAAATTATTTGTAATATTAAGGTAATTAAATATGTTTATTCCTAAATGCAGTTTTATATGCATATTTGTTGTGTTTTCAGCTTAAATGACTAGCATATAGTCCACTTGTGTATTACAGATATGTTATTATGGTATATTTACATTATAAAATAATTTGAGACCAAAACTAAAAATAAAGTTAAGAACATTGTATTTCTCATCCTTACTGCATTTAATTTTTATTTTTTTGTTTGTAGGCTAGAGAAGAAAATGGAGCAAAAAGAGAAAAGGAAACGGCGTTACCAAGATAATAATAATCCAGCAGAAAAAATATTCTCAAAGGATAAGCAACTTCTGGAAAAATGTGAATCTGATGAAGATGAAAGTGAACCTCATTTATTGCCAAAAAATCTTGAAAGTTTAAATACTACTCAACAAGAAGAGGGCGAAGTCAACAGGAGTTGTAAAAAGGAGGTTCTCAAAAACAACAGTGATTCCCAAAGTCCTAAACACGTGATTTATCCTGGTATGACAAAAATATATTTTTTCTTTTACCTTAACTAAAACGTTTTTTGGATTTTTTTTTTTGAGAGAGATGTTTTTATTGGTCAAGAGCTGTGGTATAAACCTAAAAATAATCAGTAATCTGTATTTTCATGATGTGATATTAGTATTGTAAACTTGAAGTTTGAGCTTCAGTATGGTACAAAACTGGAACTAATATTTAAACAGCTGTTACTAATACAATATCTTACCTCTTTTCACAGAATAGAGAATAGCTTTTCTCGACATGTAATGCCCTCTTTATGCACAAATTTTCACTCACTGCTAGCCTTGATACTCCAACCTACCCTCACGCGTTTTCATCTGAGGCACCTGCGTGATAGCATGCAAATGAGCATGCGACAACCCTCCAGCAATAGGAGTATGACACAACTTGTAGGACAGCTGACTCCCTCTAATCGGCTTAGCCAAATTCACTACTCAATTGATACTTGTGGCATTAAAACACGTTTTTCGCTTACACTTTACAGTTTTTTCAATCAGATCCTTGGTTTTTTTCTGGGTACTTTGTTTTCCTTTATGTTTGCTACAGTTGTGTTTTGAAATTTTAGTTAGTATACATTAACATTATGTGTCTTTTTTTTCTAATATGTAATTCTCTGGAGCTCTTTGTTTTGATTTTTCTACTTCCACTCTTAGTTGAAATGAATTCTGAGTTTCATGTTACAACTACTACCACTGCTGTTCCTACTACAATTAACCTTACTTTGACTACAGTGGTTTCAGGTCCACAATTGTTGGTGGAAGATATTGCAGTCTTGGTTCACCAATAGTTGGCTATCTTCATCTGGGCTCCTGGTTCACCTGAGGCTTATCATCTCATGCCTTGTTCAGTGATACCTGAACAAGAGAACGAAGACTTCGGCAACATGTTTCCTCCCCCTTCCAATGCCACACAGTCACATTTAGCTCATTGGAAGCACCTAGGACTCCTCCTTTTCTGGAGTTAGTAAACCTGGTATGTTATGTTTTGTCTTTGTCCCCCATTTCCTATGACTCCTCCCCTTCCTTTTTAAGTGAGACACCTTTGGGTCAATATCTTGTTCTCGTCTCTCACCAGATATTGGGGTTCATGTCAATAGGTTTGTGGACCAATTACATATATGGGTTAGAATTCCTTGACCCCACATACTATGGAAGCTCAAGCTATGGTTTACCATAGGTCTGCTTTTCTTTTTTTAGACTTCCAGCAGTTACATTCTCTTTTGCCTTTGTGGGGATTCTTGACCCCACGTACTATGGAAGCTCAAGCTATGGTTTACCATAGGTCTGCTTTTCCTTTTTTAGACTTCCAGCAGTTACATTCTCTTTTGCCTTTGTGGGGATTCTTGACCCCACG
>NW_013666308.1:83708-93536 GCF_000517525.1 Limulus polyphemus
CCCACGTACTATGGAAGCTCAAGCTATGGTCTACCATAGGTCTGCTTTCCTTTTTAGACTTCCAGCAGTTACATTCTCTTTTGCCTTTGTGGGGATCGAATCTCAATACTTTGATAATGTTTTCCCAACCTCAATTTTTCAGTATCTGTCTTACGTTATCCTCCATTCTTTGTTCCCTTTCCTCAATCCACCTTCTGTCTGAGGCTCTTCATTATTCCCCTGAGGGGTTTTCAGTGGAGACTCATGCCTTGATTGTTTACAGGCTTGTCCTCTTTCACTCTTGCTGCAATCATAGTTCCTCTCTAGTTGCAATATCTTGGGTCAGGATGCCCTTTTGTTCCATGTATGTTAGATATCTCAGATGATTACTTCCATATCCCCAGCATCTTTTTTGCCTGTTGTGGTTGCATTTACTAGTTCCAGGCTCTTCAATTTGTTCTAGCTTCAGCTCCCTATGTTTTTCGTTGGGTTGTTAAGGTTTTGCCTGTCTTCTCCATTCCAAGGACCTTCGTTTCCACTATTATATGGATGACTAACTGCTTAGCTCCTTTGTATACTACCTCTTCCCTTCACACTCAGTTTCTTCTTCAAGAGAACTTCCTCTCCCTTACTCAATACCTTGTTCATCTTGGGGTATTTTTCAACATCTGTCTCAGCCAGGCCCACCCTTCGCCTGCAATCACTGGAGCTTCTGGTTCAGTCCATTTCCTCCTCTCTCTTTCTCTAACTGTGTGAAAGTTTCTATCTCTTTTGGGGACATGGGCTTCTTTGGAGGTCCTAATGCCCCTCAGTCAAGTCCACATGCAACCTCTTCAGTGGGACCTTGTTCAGGATCCCTTAGATGTCCCATCCATCTCCCTCCTTCCCTTCATGTGAGCTTGACCTGATGGTTGGACAGAGACATTACCACAGTGGGTGTTCCTCTTCCTCCTCTTTGTCTAGAGGTGCACCTCTTCACAGATGCTTTTCTTTTAGGTCAGGGCAGGTATCAGGATATGCTGGAGATTTTGGGCCATTGGTCTATTGATGAGTCATCTATGCATCAATGTCTTGGAACTGCTTGCTGTCTGTCGGGCTTTGGTTCACTTCCTTTCATCTGTTCAGAACCGGTCAGTTATGATCCATTCCAACAACTGAACAGATGTCTCATACATCACTCATATTGGTGGAGGGTTGTCACATGCTCATATGTATGCTATCATGCCTCTGCTTCATGTGAAAACACATGAGGGAGGTGGGAATATCAAGGCTACTGGTGAGCGAACATTTGCTCACATAAAGGGAAAAGCTATTCTGTTAGAGAAGGTAAGAATCTATTGGAAATACATTTTGAGTGTAAGAAAATGTTAACTTTTGTTGTTGTTGTTTTTAAACTTCTGTGTTAATGACCATAGTTGCATTGTGGCATTTATGTATTTTTTTTAATAAAACAATCTTTCAGTGGGAACTGAACCTTCTTATGTCCTCAAAAGAGAAGCTGATGATGATTCAAAAGTAAGTAATGCATATTAAAGTGTTTTTTTTCCCCTCAAATGAAAATTGGTTACCATTTTAAAATTTGACATATTGCATAACTCTGGTTGTACTATAGACCAAGAATTTTGTATTGATAATTTTTACATAAATATTGTATAAGATTCTAGCATTTTCTGCATGTGTGTCTGTAATAGTTTTTTTTAATAACCAAAAATTAGTTATTGAATCTCATCTTTTTTTGTTACATTAGTGTACGTTCACTGAATAACTTCTCAATTGTAGTTATGTAACCACTAGCCAATAAAACGAAAAAAGCATAAAACTTACAATTTGAGAAAAGAAAACCCAATGAAATTCAGTACATTTCATATCTTTCTCCAGAAGTACACTTTTAATTTTTTGCAAACCAGAAATTAAGTATTAAACATGTTGAGGTATATGGTGTCGGTTATTTAGTATCTCAATTTTTTCAAGTAATAGGTATTTACAGAAACATGCTTGTAATAATCCTTAGGTACTTCATATTATTTTGTATGCATTTTGTAATTTTTTACTAGTTGCTAACAAGGTTTCTTTGTTGTTGATAAAGGTTTCTCATGAGTGACTTAAATTAAATTGAACTTCAAAACTTATTGAAGGTAAATATTTTTTCACAACAAAAATTTAGAAAAAATAAGGAGGAAAAATAAAAGATAGCTGTTATATAATAAACTAAGAAAATTTTAACAAATAGGTTTTCTTAGCAGGTAATCATTCTAAATTAGTTAAGATTGATTTTAAGATAATATCTTGTGTTTTCTTTTAATTCTCTTTTGACTTACAGTTCATAAGAATGATGTAAATTAATTTTATTAAGTAATAATTTCACGTTTTTTCACCATTGCAATACAAATTGTTTTACAGTTCTGAAAACATTTCATGTTTCCTGTCATGTGCATTTACATTTTTCTAAGCCAGTCTGGATTTTTATACTTTCAGCTCAAAAATTTGATTAGATGTTAATGCCTTTTTAAATAATCGTACATGTAGGGAAAGTCAGAGAAAATCATATTATTAAATATATATTTCCTATTTTAAAGTCTGAAAATTCTTTCATTTTAAAAAACAGGTGAAAGACTTGTTCTTGAAAAAATTGCATAAATTGGTACTTTCATCATAACTATTTTACTTTTTCTATTTAATCTTTGCTTCTTTGCATATTTTTGTAAAGAAAAGTTTTAAAACACTATATTATTGGAACTAAGATGTATATAACTGTTTTTCATTATTTTTGTGTCTTCAATGTATGGTTTGCCATATCAAAATATTAATTTCAATGAATGATGAAGTTTATTCATAGGTTTCATTTATATATCACCTAAATACTATATATATAGAAAATCACTGATGTGAAAGAAACAAAGAAGAAGAAACAGAAGCGAAAAAATATTTTGAGTTTGGAAGAATTTTGTGGAGAATCTCCTAACTTTTTATTGTATGTATATGAAAGAGAATTCTACTTAGCAAGTTATCTCAGCAAGGCTGAAATTTTATAGATTTTAATCTTTGAAGATAAGATTCTTTTTAGGATTTATCAAGTTAGTTATTTTGTACTAATTAAACTTTCAATATTAATGATGTACAACATCACTCCAAGTTCATCATTGCATCTCTTTATTCAAAATTTAATTTTAAAAATCTTGATGTCTTTCAATCAGTATTTTGTTTGAAAAATTAAAAGATTATGTAATAATAGTATATAATGGTTATCTACATAATTAAAAAAAAAAAAGCTGAACTTTCCTTTTTGTAGTGTCTGTAGACCACTAAACTAGGTATACTCTCTTTTATCTTTTTTCCTTAAAGGCTTACATTTGTTTTTACCAATAAAATTAATAGAATTAATTGTAATGTCCAGCCTCCTTGAGGCATTATAAGCTAAGTTACAGTTCAAGGTTTAACACAGTATGTTTAGAAATTCTTTTCAACTGTTTAGAGACATAGGATTTTTAAAAATAATTTTTGGTGTAATATTTCTTACAACTAATACTTGATTTATATCATATTATGTCTGTTTGAAAGCTTAAGAAATGTTTTTTAATAGCAAAAATCAAGAATGGATAGTTAGGGTTGGTGAGTACGCTTATGCATTCAAACTAATATGTAATAGAATTTAGTCACAAACAATTATTGATCAGATTTTATTTATGCCACTTTCAAGGGGCACAGGAAGATTAATATTTAGTGATTAGTCAGTAAGTCTTATGCCAGTTCAGTATTGCAGTTTTTGCTCTAATTATTCTTCTCCACATTGCTGTATCCTGTGTCTGGTTCTCTAGACTTCTTTGTATTATTTGCAATCTCCATCATGACCATCCTTTCACCCTCTGTTAGGTCTTCATCTTTGTGTCATTCTATGCACTTTTCAACTTTCCACCTTCCTTGCCTACTGTCTTTCATACATGTACCCTTCACAGGACAAACACTGTTTCTCTCCAACTTCATTCAGTCTCCTTTGTCTAACCATACCCACCTTCTTTGTCATTCTCTGTTACCACCTAATTCCTAAAATACATCTTAATTACCTACCATTGAAACCATCCAATCTCTATTCTTGCTGCTTTGTACTTGTCCAGTTTTCTGCCCAGTACAGCACTACTGATATTATTGCAGCATCATACATTGTCATCTTGGTGTTTATGGTGAAATCACTTTGCTTCCATGGTGCCATATTCAAGGCATTAAACACTACTCCAGCTATTAGTACCTGCCATTTTATACCTTTCTTGCTACCACCTTCTTCTTGGACTTCAATTCCCAAATACATAAAATTATCAACTTTCTCAGTTTCAAAGTTCTAATCCATCCTTGCATCTGTTATTTTGTCATTTATCCTTCATCCATTTTGACACACTTATTTTCAAGCCAATTTCCTCAGCTTCATGACTGAACCTATTGAGGAGAGTGGCTAGGGCCATGAAAGGTACTGCAGACAGTACTACATCATCTGTTTACTTTATGTCTCAGATCACGAAGTCTTTCACTCTTATACCCTTTTCTCACTAGATTTCTTTGATTCTTGAATTTAGCCATATATATCGTGGTAGGTAGCAGTAACCACTCTATTACTGAGCTAAATAGTAGGCAGACCTAAATATATTGAGGGATATATATAATGAAAAGTTTTGACAGTAATATAAAAAAAATTTTGGTTTTATTTAGTTCTTTTATATTTTTATGACAGTGATTCTATGTACATATAATTACAGTTATTAGAATAAAAACATGCAGAAAATGTATAGTTTTATTGAAGGAGATCTTAACTGAATATATTTATAAGGTTTTGGGTAAACGTTTTAAAAAAAGGGGGTGGTAAGGCAAGGAAAGTACTTTTAATATTTTCTTTTAATGTTTAACTGAAGTTAAAATTTGATACATAATAAATCATATTGGTTTTTGTTTCTACATGAACCTGGTATTATTTCAAAATAATGTATGTATTTCATAAGTTTGGTAGATTTAATTCATCAAGTTTAAATACTTAAATTGATTCAACCAGAACATAAAGTACAGTGTAGTTTTTTTTTTTTTTCACTTACCTCTCTTTGCATTTTGTGTGGATTTTTTTAAAGATTTTGGATTCAAGGATCTTAATGTATTTTAATGTGAAAAAATAATACCATATTACTTTCTCAATTTTCTGTGAATTGTTTTCATAAATTTTGATATTTAATAAGAAAACAATGTCAGTTATAAAGAATTTTGATAATTATAATTGTCAACTTTTTATATAAACAATGTTATGACAGATCTTTAGCAGAGTAAAATGGGAGCTCAAAAAAACTTTCCTGGTTTTCATGAAATCTTGTTTACCTGATGCTTGTGATGAAATAAAATTTAGTATTAGAAGAAATCAAAAATGATTAAGTGGTCAGATTACAGTAAAATTGTAAATAAATTTACTCCTTCACAAACACATGCACATACAAATTCTGTTGTTATGTCAGTTGAAAAAGAAAAATCAGTAAATTGTAAATATATTTATCATTAGAAGGGGAAAAGATAAATATTTAAAAGATACATAAATTAAAATGTTATTTGAATAGATTTTGTCAATCATGATTGACAAAGGGATAAAAATTTTCTCTAGAAATTGTTGATAATGTTTTGGAACTAGTATCATTAGAAATGTAACTAATGGTGCACAGGGACATTCCATTGGACTGACCCCATCCCATATTGGAGAAATGCTGATTGTAATTTTCTTATAAAGTTTGCACATTTCATTTGCATAACCTCTACAAGCTCCTCAATGTATACCCAAAGTTTTTTCTGCATTCCTAAACATTTGTATCTGGTATATTTCTGAGTCCAAATTTTGAAAACAAAAAAGCAATGAGCTTTTATTAGTTGCTAAGCATAGAACTGTGGCTAAGATGTTTATTTAAAAGCTGATAGATATGTATGAATATGAGTTGTGTCAAGAATGTTGCCATAGAAGAGTTTCATCTTAGTGTTAAGTAATTATTTTCTAATACTTTGAATTAATCCTTCTTTAACAGTATGCTGCATTTTTTATCATGTGACGTACACTTGCAACTAATAAATGTAATTGGGTACTACAATACTTGCTACATCGGGTGATAAAATTTTGGATAGCAAAATTTGTTAACTTGCCAGCTACTAATGAATGTGTTTACGAAAATGTAATCTTCTTTCAGTAATGAATACCAACAACGACTTAAACATCTTCAAGAGAATAAAAGAATGGTGGAAGAAGGTAATGATTATTGGTTACAGTTCTGTGCCTTGCAGGCAGATAGGTGAGTTAAACATATTTTGTTCATATGTACATACACTCCAGATGTTATGTCTAATATCAAATGACCTTAACCCTTTTCAACCTGATGGCATTGTACTCTCCATTTTTTTGCATTAATAAAACTTAACTCATAAACGTCACCATAGGCATAATGCAGACACTTGAGACATACAACGTAGAATGTTTTAGAATGAAATTATGGTAAGCAGTTTGGATTTTGTTTTAATTATTTTATCCACAACAAATATTAATAAAATATATATCAAAAGAAAATGTGAAATCTGAAGACTTGGCTTATAATTTTAGTTTGTAGGTAGTTTGAGGGGGAGTACTCAGAATTTTTCCAAACTTGATGTTGCATTTTACCCCTGTAAAAACATGAGATAATAGGGCTAGAAAGAGTTAATGTGAACTTTTATTTCTTTACACAGCATCCACTTGTTCAGGTGCACAGTGTGTAAATATCTTCTACTAATAAAACATATCTGCAAGTTTACTGTGTGTGTGTGTGAATATTTTGCCTTTAAAAAAAATATTTTAATTTTATGTTTGTAATAGGCTATTGAATTTAATGCTTTTGTTTGTGAGTTACATTAGTCATTAGACATTAAATACACTTATTTTCTATTCAACTTGGGGCATGATGGTGGGTAAAAACAAAATACATAGCCTAGCTAACTAATGAATGAATATTTGCTGTAAAATTCTTATCAATGTTATCAGTGTAGACACCAATTTTGATTTCACTCCTTTAAGTTGCAAGCTCAATCCTTTTTTGGCTACACCTTTTATTCACACCGAAGGTGTTTCTGATTAGATATCATGACTTTTTGTCAATACACACCTACAAACCACAGCAAGTAAGAAAGTGACACTTGATAGTAACTAATATTAGCTTTAGGCTCACAAACCTATTATTCGGAAACAAACCCATATTTCACTGAACTAACCAGATTCTTTCAATTATATGGTGGTAGTTTTTCTTCCCTAAAACAGCTGTCTTTGATCTGAATGACAAAAAACTAAAATTGTCCATTTTTAATCTTAGATGAAACTGTGGTAAAGATTTCATGTTGATAGCTTATGTGACTTTTTGTGTGGACATGCTCAAAAACTTGGGTCAGAATTGAGCTGTTTTTGTTGAATAACTTTGCAAATATGGCTTATATTCAGACCACATTTGACACCAAATTGTAGATTATAAACATCTATCAATATACCAAATTTGAAAAAAATTCATCAAAGTTAAGTATGTTTTTTTATCAAATAAGTTTTCAGTGTGATTATTGCAAAGAAGAAAAATATAGGAAGAAATTCAATCAAAATATGGGATAGTTTTGATTACCACAGTCTGAGCTACAGAAAGTGGAAAATTGCTAAACTATCACTCCTGTTAATAAAACATTTTGTTG
The DNA here is from genome assembly GCF_000517525.1 of Limulus polyphemus. Classification (NCBI taxonomy): domain Eukaryota; kingdom Metazoa; phylum Arthropoda; class Merostomata; order Xiphosura; family Limulidae; genus Limulus; species Limulus polyphemus. The sequence continues at coordinate 91,398 of NW_013666308.1, forward strand.
TGAGGGTTGTTTTGGCCAGACAACTCACTACTGTGTGTCTTGATGTAAAAAAATATAACCTTTTATCTTACTTCAAAACGTATATTGAATAATTCTTTGAGTATACTGTAGATGAGAAAAATAACTTATTGAATCACTTATAAATCAAAAAGTACTAAAGAATTAGATAAGAAGAATAAATTTAAGTATATTAAAAATATATTTCATTCTTGAGCTGTTTTTATCTTATTTTATTTTTTACAAATTTAATTCATTTTGTGGATGTATATTATAAAACTGATCTTTAAGCCTAATACAGTGAACTAGGTATTGTTCTGGCCTATCTAGTATTCAAAGGTAGTTGGCAAGATTATTGTGTGTGTATGTATATATTTTTTTTCTCAGTATTTTTGTGTTCATTGGATAACTTCATTTTAATTTTCTGTGTGTAATGAAATTTATAGCTTAAGAATTCTCTAATATATTAAATGAATGTAAATGAGGTTCTGAGCCTGCCAACTCTCAAACTCCTATGATTTTAGTAACACATATGCAGTTTCTCTGTTTTGTTTGCACTAACTGGAATTAACCAGTAAAAATATAAAATGATACCCTGAATGTGAATCACTGACAATTACAATATAAGCCTTATATTGCTTCAAATTGTAAGACCATTTTTTTCATTATTCTGTAGTATTGAACCTAATTAAGCATAAAATTAATTTAATAATGTTTTATGAAATCAGCTGCTAAATGGATGTGAACATAAACATGACATTTGTGAAGGATCTTGATATGCTTTACCACAGGTGTAGTTTTCTGGGTGAAAAACAGATTATGTCCAAGCTTGTAGTTAATCAGTTGATTTAATCATCTTCTAATGTTTTTAAACTACAGTGCACATTACTCTTTTTTGATAAAGGCATTGAAATGATACAGCAAGCAGCAAATGAACTTCTGTTAGTTTCACACTTTTAAATTGCTGTCTTGTTTGTTATTAATACTGAAATTTTTGTTATACTTTTTTAGTACTTTGCTGTCTCAAGAAATAGTAACATTTGAGCAGCTGTAGAATTACCTATGTAAAATAGGTTTTTAAAGATATTTAAATATTTAGATATTAGTAGGTAATTATAACTTGGTTATCATTGTTTATAGAATACCACAACTTGATCCAGAAAGACCATTTTATATCCCACAAGATCTGCGGAATGATTCAGAAACACTGGAAACAATATTGCAGTCTTATGGTGGAATAGGGGAGCCAGATGATATCAGACATACAAAAGAGGCAATATATTCGTATGTTTTAATCTTTTTTTTAAATTATAGGTGAATTTTGGTATTTGTTGTAACATTTCTAGGTTATATTAAATGTTGTGTTTGAGTTATTTTAAAGCATCAAGCTTTAAAGTACCATGTGACTGATGCACTGTCATTTCCAATGACTTATTTTTTTGCTGATACTCTTTATCATTGACCCTTACGTGTAGTGTTAAAAATAAAGTTTTGTATTCTATGTCAACTGAAATACCAAGTTATTCTCCTACTACCTTCTTGTCTTCGTTATTGATATAAACAATTTGAAGGTATGACCGAGTTTGACTGGTCTAATCGCAAAGCTTTTAGTTCTGTCAAACCATGTTTTTTTTGGAAGTAAATCAAAGTAATCCATAAAGTTTATTAGAGCTTAAGCCCATGGGAAAAAAATAGATTATTGTTTCATCTTGTTGTATCTGCTTCAGGATAAATGGAGGGGAATAAAAAAGTTAAAAGTAATGTAAGAGTTATTTTAAGATAAATTATTTAGATCACAACAATGAAACTTTTCTATAATTAGAATGCATGTCTTGTTTGTAAAATACAATGCATTTCATATAACTATCTGAAAAAGTAAGTGATGGATTTGTAATCAGTTTTCTTTTTGACTCTTGGTAATTTTCTTGGGAAATGTAAAGTGAAATTTGATAGGGTTAGATAAAGGGAGCAGATATTTTTCTTATATTTTGCTAATACGTAATGCTCAAAACCTGGGTTTTTACCATTTCAGTTTACCCAAAAGGGCTGCCTCCAAACCTTGTAGAGATGTTTCACATTACTGGACTTTTGAGCATGTGAAATATATATATATATATATACACACACACACACAATAGAAAT
>NW_013666308.1:94536-118639 GCF_000517525.1 Limulus polyphemus
AGCATGTGAAATATATATATATATATACACACACACACACACACAATGAAATAAATAGCTTCAATACTACTAATCCTCTTGCAAAAGGTGGGACTAACTGCACATTTTACGGTCTTTTAGCGAGTTATATTTAAAATTTAATTAAACTACTTTTTGTTTATGTTATACCAATTAGTATAACATAAAATCGTAGCCAATAATCCATATGTTAATAGAATACAAGTTTTAAGTTCTTAATTTTATAAGGCAATATTTTTAAAAAATCACAAATTTCTCCTACCTTTCAATTTTGTTTGGTTACAGATCTATCAAATAGAAAATCAGCCCTCTCTTGCCACACCCACCTGTCACATCCTCTCTTTCAGATTTTGTTAAATTTGGTACTACATTATTTATAACCAATAGAAAGCCAAGGTTTTCATCTATCAAATGATTGTATTATATTATGTTCTTTTCTGTACAGAGAATTGTCAAATTCTCTTTCAGTACAAGCTTTGTTCCCATAGGAAACCTATCAACTGGCCTGGGTGATTTTGTAACAACTCTTTTCGCATAGTTAGAAAGCCAGAAAAATTGTGATAGTAATGGGGAATTGTCTGCTTTTTGCATGTTATTATTCTATGTTCTTTGGTGTATTATTTAGTGCATTACTACCATTGGTATAAAAAAAGTTGGGTTAAGTGTGTCATTGACAGTTGACAGCAAAAAAATGAAGACCCAGCTAAGTACTTTATTTCTTGTTTTTCATGTTTATTCTTTATATATTATTATAAAAATAACTATAATATAAAATTAAGGGACTCTTTAGGTTAGTTAAGGTTAGATTAGGTAAAATAGATAATAATAATAATATAATAAAAATGTTTCACGAGGCACACGCGTGCAGCTGTGATTCAGAGTAGCTGGTGGGTAATGTAATTCGATAGCGTAACATGAGCTCTACTTTCCCCAAATGATTTACAACTTATAATGGCATGAATAGTAGTAATTGGTTGTTCAAAGGGCAATCACAGAGCAATAAAGCAATTAAATTTAAGTATGAATAGATGTATAGTGTTGCAAATTTAAAGCTACTTAAGATAAATGAATGTAGTTTCATGTTACAACTTGAAGTCATTTTAGAAAGAAAAAAATGGTAATTTATATTTATTTCGATTTTTTTTTTGTTGTTGTTGATTATGAGGTTTGTCAAATTGACCAACCTCATATAGAATTAGGGTAGAGAAAATAACAGATAAAATATAATGTTTTACTGAAAACAAATGTTTGAAATGTGTTTAGGAGGTTTTAGGAATTACCCAAATGATATTTGAGATTTTTGGGACAAAATAGCGCCCCCCCCAGTGGCACAGCGGTATGTCTGCGGACTTACAACACTAGGAAACGGGTTTCGATATCCATGGTGGTCAGAGCACAGACAGCCCATTGTGTAGCTTTGTGCATAAATTCAAACAAACAAAGAATAGTTTATTCATCATAACATGAAATCACTTTGCCCTCAGAATAGTAACAAAACAGACTCGATATGTTCACAAACAAATCTTTAGTAAAAATACTTGATTAAAAATCTGATTTTTTGTGTAAAAAGAGGACTTGTAATGTTTACTAAAAGTTTAACAAATTTTGTGAAGATACCTATTGCATTAAAAGTTACAAATATATACTTAACATGTGCAATTGTGTATACAAGCCCGTGTATTTTATACCAAGCCTGTTGCGATAGGGTTAATTACATAAATTATTAATAGGCAATTAAAAATCAGCACTATAAAACAATAATGAACTTAATATTGAATAAGCATTAAAAAGTTTTAGCAAAATCCATTGCTAATCCCAGTTCTCACCTTAACATGTGCAATTGTGTATACAAACCCGTGTATTTTATACCAAGCCTGCCGTGGTAGGGTTAATTACAAAAATTATTAATAGGCAATTAAAATCAGCACAAAAACAATAATGAACTTAATATAAAATAAGCATTAAAAAGTTTTTAGCAAAATCCATTGTTAATCCATTATTACAAATGAAATAAAATAATGAAAGATCTTAAATAGAACTACAAGCCCTACCTTATTATTTCTTACATAGTTCATATTCTCAACCTCCTCCCTTTCTCTTGAAAGTTTATTAAAGTATAATACAGGACAGCTGAGACAAGCCCAGCTAGTTGAAGTTAGTTTTTCCATCCTGGTATACTGAATGAAATTATAATTTTATCTACTTAAAAGTACCTCATGACCTCTAGTGACAAAAAGGTATTTTGCTTATCACAGATTTATTTTTGAAATATTTCTCTATTTGTTATAAAACAATTTTCTTAATTGCCTTAATTTTCTAGTTTATTTATGAATAATGTAACATAATCCATAAAAGCATTATCATTATTACAAACTGTTAAGAATCTTTTTTTTAGCTAAGATATAATGATGCCTTTTAACATCAAACATGGAATAACACTATTGGGGTTGGGTAGACTGAGAATTGGAAAATTAAATTCCCTTCTCTTATCAAAAATAGCCAGCTTTTCTTTGCTTTCTACTAAATAATATCCAAGCCTAAATAGTTGGCACGAACATCATTATTATTGCTTTTTTCCATTGCAAGTATGATTTTACTATACTGCATGTATACTGAAATAGGTTTAAAAGATTTAATCAGAGTATTGAATGACTTGTACAATAATTTTGTAAACACGGAAATAAACATTCCAAAATTTAAATTTATTAAAGTTCAGTGTAAAAATATATTTAATTTTTGTGTTTATGACATTTATATTATTTTCAACGAACATGTATATAAACAAAAAGTGGGTATTCTAATGGGAGCGAACTTCTTTTCAAATATGGCCAATTTATATTTGTTCTTTTATGAAAACTCATTTCTGAAACATGTTTCAAATCCTAACTTATATGATTTAATTGTCATAAATAACTTGAATTTTAAGCAGATAAGGTTTACTAATTGTATGTGTGAATGTTTGAGCTAGATCTTAGTACCTCCATTTTTATGTATATTTTAAATATAGTAGAAAAAGATATTTATTGCTTTTTTGCTATTTCACAGGTACATGGAAGAGTTCCTCAACTGTAATGGCCCAAAACTGGTATATGATTCTGTTATTTCTCAAGAAGTTTCATCCTTTCCCACAGAGGCTCAAACCATAATCAGTGAGGTTGGAGGGATTGCCAACTTTTTGTTGGGTAGTATAAAATTTGCACTAGTTGGGGATTATATCTGCACTACATCTGCTAGCAATATACTAAAGGCATATAGGCTTTCAAACCAAGGTTCCAGTATCAATTCCAGTGCTGATGTGCTGGATAGTTTTGAAGATTTAAATGTTTTGTATAACAACTGTTTTGAAGAAGTTTTAAACTTTGATGAGGAGACTGGTGTGAGTGATTTTATTCACAATCTTGAAACATCTGCATTGAACCCAGATGCAGCTGTCTACAATCCTAGTGGGTTGGACGTGTATAATGAAATTGAAAATAAAGAACAGCCTGATCACAGAGAAATGCACAATGGAAGTGGTGATGGCCAGCTCCAGAAACAGTGTGGTATTGACTCTATATCCGAGATAAGAGAATCTTTACTATCAACTCTGAAAAACCTCAGACAACCCATTTATAAAAGCAGTGAGTTGGATATGATTGTTTCAAAGGTAAATGAAAATGTTGACTCAGTTGGTGAGGAAGTATACAATGGTGAGGCTTGTAACCAAGGTGCAGTTTTGGCAACACCAGTGTGCTATGACCCAATATCTGATGAAATTTCTACTACAGTTTCTAACACGGAAGATAATTTGGATGTTAAAGATGTATCAAAACTTGGCTCAAATATCGACTTAGCTTTGACACAGCTAAAAAAAGCTGTAATGGCTGTTCCTGGGCATTACAGAACTGATATATTAATAAGTGTTGTCAATGGTGTTGTCTCGTCTGGCCTTATGACAACTAAAGATTTTGGTACTATCAACTATCATCTCAAAGGAGTGCGTATTAGTCCCAAATCGAAGCTCTTAAACAAAGCTTCTCAGTCATATGATGTAAAAGTGAGTGAACCTTTAACTTATAAAAATATTTTCTGTTTACAAGTTTTTTCATTATGGAACTAATTCTTCGTGGTTGGTGTATCTGTCTTTCAGTGATAAATGGGCAATTAGATGTGATAATTGTAATGTTTTAAGAAAGGCATTTCTATTTGCTAATTGTTTGTTTTCATGCATTAGCAAGGCTTTAGACTGTGAATAACCAATGGGACTTTAAATATATTTTGGTAACAGTTTTTTTTTAGGGTTAGGTACTCACAGCACCTAAACCAACAGAAATTCCTCACTACTTAAATCACAATAACATGCCAACTTACATATTAGCAGAAGTGAAGGTGGCCAAATGTCGATGTGCTTACTAGTTGCTTAGCTACATAAAAAAGAAGTGCAGATGAACTGAGAGATAGTAAGGTGCAAAAAATAAATAAATAAATTACTTGAGTAAAAAGATATAGTAAATTTAACAGGAGTAAGAAGAAAATGGACACAGCAGAATAAGTGGTAAATCCAATAATGCAATGTTTGTTGTTATTTTTCTTTTTTTAGGCAAAATTTTGTAAATTTTTATTTATCATCAAATTGACAACAGCTTTATAGTTTATGCTGAAAGTGGTTGTTCATTTGTAGCACTAAACACATTCAGGAGTGTAAAATCTTTATAAAGTTCATTCAGTGGCATAACTTCTGTGTGTGTGTTCTGCATGCTAGTTTTTCAGCTACAATACAAACTGCTTACTTTACATCCTCCACACGTGCAAAGGAAAATACATAGTCTTGCAGACTCGGCATAAGTTGATAGAAAGATGCACTAACGCATAAAAAATAATTTCCTAGGTGTAAATAAACACAGAGGCAGCAAACGGGTGAGTACAAACATTACATTTTCATCTTATCATTTTGTTGTTATAACAAATTGTATTTTTAAGCTGTTGAATATGGAAACAATCAACTTGCTTTTAAAGTGGTGACCAGCAGTTGGATTTGGTGACCAAAATTATTGGTCTAGGAGCCATTTGTTCCTTGGACAAAATGTTTATAGCCCTTATTAGAATTACAGTAAATTTTCAGTTTGTTTAGGTATTTTTACTTTTTCTGACATTTTATATGTATTCTTATGTGTAGGTAATAGTAAAAGTAATAATATTCAAAGGACTTGTTACAGAAACAAAAAACAACATATGAATATGAAACGAGTAGACATGCCCACAACATTTCATGTTGATGTTATTTTTCTTTCATGGCTCTCTTAAACAGTGAGCAAATGGACGAAATCTCTCACTGAAATGTAACTTTGTCATAACGTATCGTAGATAACGAACATTAGTTTCTGTGTGTCATACATTGTTATGCTGAAAACCTATAAAATACTGAGCATAGTGAATAACTTAGTGTTGTAGCAGAAATTGTACATAATCTTTTTGTGTTGTTAGAACTTTTAAGATCCCGGTTAGTCAGAATCCCACCCAAAATTACAGTTTTTTGCTGGAAAAAAATAATTTTTTACACATAAAAATACCATAAAAACTGGATAATACTGCTGTATGTAAAAAATTCAGGTGTTTGAAATCAGTTTTCCATTTTTACGTGGCGCAAGTATGATCGAAGTTATGAGAAGGCCAGGACCATGTGAAGAACATAAATACAAAAATAAAGGAAGCTGCAAAACCTATAAAATGTGTTTACATTGTGATCCTCCAACTATATGTACAGTCAAACATTGCCATGTTATCCCCCAAAGTGGACATGGAGTAGTGCAAAAGATCCAAAAGCCAGTAAAAAAAGAGTAGGGAGAGGCAGTGCAAGATGTTCGTGTGGAAATGTGTGCTGAAGAGATTGTTTTGTTACAAGTCTTGGGCATTGAGATTGAAGACATACTAGAAGAAAACTAGAAACATGTTTAGTTTCACTAATTATGCATTGAAATTTATTAATAATATCTTTGGAACTAAAATATCTAATATTTGTTAAAATCAAAGCATTCCAAATCTTTCCTTTGATTTTCTTGGAAGTTAGGAGGTAGCTGATAATTTTTGCATATTTCTCTGCGACCAGAAAGGATTTTTAAATTCTGATAGTTGCTCTCACTTTTTTAAGACCATTTTGCACCTAATATGCACTTTCCTCATTTATTTTTGATACTTTTTAAAACACGGCAGCCCTAAGGGTGGGTTTCTCACTGACCAGGATCTTAATAAGCAAGAAAATAATGTTTGATTATTGTGAAGTGAATATTCGAGTATATTTTAGAATATTTACAAAATCCATAATTTTAGTTAATAAACATTGAAATAAAACACTTCTACAGTAGTTGAATGAGTCTGAAATATTAGTTCAATGTATTTTACAGCAAATACAGAGGTATCAAAATATTCTTGAATATAAGATAAACTGTACTTGTTTCAACAGTTAAATCTACCTGTAAATGAAAAGTTTTCTTTAGCTCATGGACTACATATTGCATTGAATCTGTATAGTAGCTACATAAATTATCTGCAAAAAGTCCACTTTAAGAAGAAAATCATTGTCATTGATCAATATTGGCTTCATACTGTTCATTAGTCTTATTTATGAAGATGGTATAACAGTTATGTGATTTTTAATATCTGAGGGGAAAATGGTATACCACAACAGCATCTATTTAACATGGATGGGATTTGAAAAATTTGGAGACATTTAGACAAAAAAAAATTATTGAACATGAATAAATAAAATTAATGTAGAAACTTCAATGTGGGAATAATAACATTACTCTAGTATGAAGGGTTTCTGATTCATTCTGGAACCCTAAGGATCACAGTTTTATATCTTCATGTATAACCTTTGTATTTAACCTAGTATATTTAAAGTCTAGTAAACATTGATGTACCATAACACTGAAATGAGCATTAATTAGTTTTCAGTATGACATACAGTGCAGGAGGAGTAGAAATTATCCTTTTTTAGCATTGAAATGTTTGAGCTTTTATTTGAAAGTAACAACTACCTCCTTAGTGTAACAGCTTTGTTGCGAAATACTTTTAAAAAACATTTGAAAAAGGGTCCATATTGCTTCAGAAAAGTCAATTATGCACTATATTGTGACTTTTTAAGTTGATTTTACCATAAAATGCTAGTGTTTTAGTGGAATTTCACCATATGAACAGATGTATGGGGTAATCATGTTTTGTGTAGAAATTAGTTATCATTTTCGTGTTGAAGCAAGCTATTAACATAATTTGAAATAAAGGTTACTAATACTTCTTCCTCTAATTGATTAGATTTATTTAAGATTGTTGGTTTGCCTATTAAATGGTGGTACATGCATGCACTTACAAATTTTATCACTCACTTAAAAAATGCATACATGTTTAATAATTAAAACACATTTTTATGATATAAATGAAATGACATATTTTACTAAGGTTTCTGCATAGTGTTTGAAATAGTACCAGTTCTGTTGTCAGCACTACTTTGATTTTTAAATTTCAACTTAGGTTGAAAAAGTATCAGTAGGGGTAATGAAAACAGATGAGGAGCTTGAAGAACTGCAGGAATTGGTCAGTAGGCTCAAGCTAGATGAGAAGAATGCTGAAGATCGACTAGTAGATGCTTTAGATAATTTTACACGGCTACAGAATAAAATGTCAGTAGAAACAAACAGACTAAAGAAAGAAGCAGAAGATGCTAGAGAGTATGCTAAGGTAAGTGAAAACATGGATGAATTATTTTTCTGTACTATAATTGGTTTTTTTCATCTGTTTTGGCAACTTCATGCTTTGAAACTTAGATTCACAATACTCATGTAACTTGCATCATATTCCTTGATTATAGAATTGAAAGAACATCTATTAAGCAAGCATTTAGGAATATAGAATATTTAACAGATTGGATTTATAAGTTGTTGAAAATTTCATCTGAAGATAAAAAGTTGTGGATTGACGAAAATTCTAAAAATAAATACTTCTTTTTATTATTTTGCAAAGAATATTTAATTAGATTCTTTTTGTGAGAGTGATAATTACTTCATAGGTACAAGAGGATAAGTATAAATAAAAATTGCATCTAATCTGGCTGTTTTAATTTTTATTGCTTTGCTATAGATAATCTTTCAAATAATAACTTACAGCTCATGTTATGTTCTTACTTTTATCTTTATAATGAGGGCAAGTAATGAAAACATTTTCTTCATAATTCACCACTATTCTTTCTCATCACAAGCAAACATGATCATTGGAATGTCCCTTCTAGTAGCCCAATATGGCCAAGCAGTTAGGGTGCTTGACTCGGAATCTGAGGGTTGTGGGTTCGAATCCCCATCCCACCAAACATGCTCGTCCTTTCAGCTGTGGGGGTGTTATAATGTAACAGTCAATCCCACTATTTGTTGTAAAGTGTAGCCCAAGAATTGGCAGTGGATGGTGATGACTAGCTGCCTTCCCTCTAGTCTTTCACTGCTAAATTAGGGACAGTTTGTGCAGATAGCCCTTGTGTAGCTTTGTGCAAAATTCAAAACAAACCAAACTAACCCTTCTAGTAATATTTTCTTTTCATTTTTTAAACGTATTATAAGCCAGTTTGCAACAAAAAGGAACTCATGTTTGTCTGACTTTTAAAATGTTATTAATTGCACTTTACATGATTTCACAATCACAGAATAATATTACCATATATATATATATATATATATATATATATATACACATGCTTCCTGAGTACCTCTTAAATCATCTTTTAGATTGAAAATAAGTCGTGCCTGTGTCAAGTTATGCACTGCTAATATTGCTTGTACTTTCCAAAAAATAAAAAGTATGGTTTTGGTCATTTTGTCTATACATGCATATATTTTTGGTGAAGGGGTAAGAAATAGATAAAAGTAGAAAATATGAGCAGTGTGAAAACTCCAGAGCCATTAACATACAAGTGCATGCTTCTTGGGTGTCACATTATATAGGGAAATTAATCTGGCCAGCATAGCTGACATTTTGAAGATACATGCAAGTTTGCACTTGGTTGGACTAGGTACTCAAAATATTATGCTCATTGTGATGTGAAAAATAATGGCCCTTATAAAGAGAAAATCTAAGTATTTTTTGATCATAGTGTGGTTCATAAGTCTTACAAATTTTCAGCAAAGGAAATGTTGATACAATTAGAGGAAGACTGACTGTTCATTTCAGTGCAAACTTCCATTAATTTACGATATAAGGAGGGGTGTTACCCAACTGTTTGCTAAGCAGAAGAAGCAAAGCCAAACATTTTTGATCTGTTGTCATGATAGCATGGCATAGCAAAACAAACGTTTATGAACAGTACAGGGTGGATTGGAGAAGTTTTTGCAGATGATACAACATAAAATGAATTTAAGACCAGTAATTTTGGCAACAAACTTTAAGTTTTGCACTGACAGCACCATACTGTCTAATATGTTTTTCCTAGTGATAACACTACCGATTTGTCAACACCAAGGATTAGACATTAAAATGTGATCAAGATACGTTTTCATAGAATTTCAGAAAACTGGCAATTCGGAGGTGGTCTTATGGTTGAAAGCACATCCACATAACACTTGTGAACAATTACAAACAGACCAGTAAGTTTGATTAAATGTCCCATTCCTTCATAGTATACACAAGGTAGCTGGTAAACTACCTACTGTGGAGGTCCTATGCACATTTTGTTTATTTCATCAGAACAATTTCTCTATTGTCAGATCCCAGTAACTTACAAAGCCCTTCTATACATTAAATGCATTTAGTTTGGTAAATAATCTATCAGTGATATACTTGAAGTATAACATCAGAGTTATGAAAATGCACTAATTTTATTTGTAAGATTATGATCTTACAGAAAATATTTAATGTTAAATTTGCATTGTAAGAAAAAATACTCAAATTACATAAACATTATTAGCTCTTAATGAATAATTATTGTTAGTTTCTACATGAAACAAACTCCCTACTTAGATCAAAACTAAAAATCAACTAAGTAGTGAGTTTAATAAGTTAAATATACTGTTCTTACTTATAAAGATTAGAATTTACTGTTTCATTGGTTGGGTACCATTTTTTGTCAGTGATATTTTTGGCCATGAGCTCTTTTATTTATTTTATGAGTTTTGGCCAGTGTGGGATGTTTTAGTTAGTCCTATATCAATATATTAAGCTAACAGTGCAAAATAATCTGTATAATAAAAAATGTAATTATAAATCAGAAATAATGAGAATAGACAATCTAACCAACACTGTTAATAAAAGTTAACATTAAAGAAAGAATAGGGTTTACCTTAAAAGAGCTATACAGTTCATTCATAATAGAGTGGAAGATTACTATTTCCCAGGATTTAGCTGTTTATTCAGTTTTAAAGTATTTTTTATGTTGAACTAATCCAGTACTTTATCCCATATTCTACAGTATGATATGTATTGATATTAGAAAAGAATTGTCATTTGTCAAAACCATTATATTATAAATGACTCAACTTACAATGTTTGTTCTAGTTTACACAAAGAGAAACATCCTTGAGACCTAATGTATCTTAGTCTCAGTTATCAAGATCTGACAAAGTGAATCAGAGTCAGCTCTGTGTGTGTGTGTGTGTGTATAATATACTTTAATGGAACAATTTATATAGTTACACCTGTTAAAGGTATACTTACATGAAGGACTACATCCACAAATGTTATATGGTCATTTCAGTCCTTTCAAAGTCAAATGTTAGTATATTGTTTATTGCTTTCAAAACTGTTACAGATTACATTAAAAAAAAGAAAGATGCATAATTATAGGTATATCTGCTGTACTTTGATTTTTGTTAGCCCCTGAATTGGTATACAATTTTACAAAATTTATAAGATGAAAATTGGTCACTCTTATAATGTTTAGAGAACATGAAATAATTTGTACTTCTAAAAATCAGTCTGTTAGCGTAATGGGTGGGTTTGAGTTTTCATAATTTTGAACATTTAGTTACATAAATTGTTAATCCTTCAGAAAATTGAAGAAGAATGGCAAAAAGGTCTACACCTGATAGAAGTAGAAAAGAAAAAATGGCAACAAGATCGTAATAAGTGGTCTGAAGAGATAAAACAGGCACAGAAAGAAACCTTGTCTGCTCATGTACAGAAAGACAGGTAATTTTTTTTTTTCTGTGACAGAATTTTAAGTCAGCATAATGACAACATTACAATCTTATGAAACAGTCTTGTAATATCACTGTCATTAAATTAACTTATACAAAAGTTATTTCACTTTTGAAAAATGAATTTCCTAGTAAATGTAATGTAGCACAGGTGTGATTTATACCTGATATTATATTTTCTGTACAGTTACAAAGAAAGGATACTAGAACTTGTTTATCAATTGCATTTCTCACTGAAGTCAAAAGATTACTGCTCATGTATGTCAAAGTATATTATGGTGGCAGGATATACTATAAAGACTCGCATGCTCTCATTGTTAATTGGTAGAAACATGTTCACAGAAATTAACTCTTTTTTTTTTCAGTCTATTAAATCATAAAAACACTTTTACTGAAAATATTTGTGTCAAGACCCAAATGTAAACCCTTGAGGTAATGCTGTTTGTTACTGTTAACTGTGACAAAGAAACAACACAGAAGTTTCACTTTAGATAAAAATTAAAACAAGTTTGCAAAGAAAAGTTGCAAGTTTGAAAGTTTACAAGCTTGTGGTAATCACCACATGGTTTTGATTTGGTTTCGAGGGGTAAATTTTGTAAAATTTGTTAGGAAATGAATAACTGTTGGATGAATCATTTGGGAAATATTTATATTTTTCTGGGGTACTAACTTATAGCAGGAAACAGGTTAATGTTTTCCAGTATTTACTTGTTTTTTGAAAGTGAAATATATGGTACCAAAGCATACATTGTGTACAGGATTTTATGTTAAGTCCTGTAGTAGTCACTTAAATATTGATTGTTTCTCGTTGAAGTCTAGAACAATTTTTAACATTTAATATAATTACTATTTACAAGATAGGGTAAAGCTCAATTACTTTGCCTTGTTGATGAGGCAGAGTGTAGCTGGACTGTTTGTATTTTTAAACAACATCAACAATTTTCCCTATTTTTCCTTTCAGTTTTGTTGATTTTTTTTTGTATTATAGAGCAGAAATGGAAAGAAATGAATTGTTACAGAAACTTGCAAAAGTACACAAGGACCTAGAAACCGAGCAGTAAGTTTACTATTGTAGGATAGTTATTAATAATAAGGGTATTGGCAATGAACAAATTATTTTACTATTGTTCTGGGGAAATGCGGTGAAATGTGATCAAAATAGAGAATATATTTGAACTTCGTTGGTTGGTTAAGTGGTAAGCTTCATTTGTGCTGAAAGTTAAGCAGAGTAACTATGAGCCAAAAACAGTTTGAAACTGTATGGTGGATTGAAATTCAAACATATATATAAACTTAAACTTACTCTTTCAAAAAGGGCATTTGCAGGAACTCAGGGCTTGTGTTATAAAGCCTTTGTTGTGTATGTATCATATCATACGTAGCAGAAAAGTAAAAGTAAGGAGTGTGGAGAACAGACTGCACCAAAGACAGATAGACCTTGTTGTGTTGAGCCTGTTGACAGTGGGAAACATTTGGCCCATTTGCAGTGTGATGGAGTAGGAGCACTGGAAAATATATGTCCAAGCCACAATAAATGGGTTAAATGCATTAAGTTTGCACTGAAATTTAATTTAATTTTACATTGAACAGTATTCAGTTGAGTCTCATTAAAAGATTATGTGAGTTATTTATCGTTGGTTATCTAAATTTCAAAATTTCACTGCTTCTTGTTTATAAAAAATGTTTTATACATTGTAAAAGTTTTTCTTTTTTGAGTGGATCAGATTTTTGTAGCCTAGAAAGTTTGATTACGAGTAACTTACATTCTCTGCAAAGATTCTTAGAACACAATATTAACTTTTTTTTAAAAAAAAGTTACATAGAAGGTTAAATAAAATCTTATTCAATTGGAAGTAGAACCAGAAATCAACTAAAATTATTTATGTTTTGACTAATGCTAAAACATTTCTTTAAGTCTTACAATTTTATAATTATTACACAGTTTCCTTCTTTTAAATTCATTCTCTTTATTTTATAAAACTGAAAGCTGCTGAATAAAATGTTAAATACGTTTTTTCTCTATATTTCTACAGTAACAATTCACTTCATCTTCAGGATACCATTCAATCTATTGTCTCAGAGTTTGAAGACATGTCAGATAGAGTTAAAAAGGCAGAGGTAATGGTTCTATTGTGGTTGAAGGTATTAATGTAAATCACTGTATTTCACCTAATGAA
Source organism: Limulus polyphemus (assembly GCF_000517525.1). Taxonomy (NCBI): domain Eukaryota; kingdom Metazoa; phylum Arthropoda; class Merostomata; order Xiphosura; family Limulidae; genus Limulus; species Limulus polyphemus. The sequence continues at coordinate 107,882 of NW_013666308.1, forward strand.
AACAGATTAAATAAAGGAATCTACAAACATAGGGTTAGCTTGCCACACTGTAAGTCTGAAGTTCCATGACTTGTGTTCCATTACTGAATAATCATGTTCCACACCTTGTAGCCATGGATGTATTATTAAGTGACAATAATGTCCCACTGTTTGATTAGAGTAGCCCAGGAGTTTGTTGCAGATACTATTGGCTAGTTGTCTCCCCCCTTTTTAATCTGTCAATACAAAATGGGGACAGCTTGTACAAATAGCACTTATGTGACTTTGCATAAATACCTGCATCAAACAAATCACAGGCTTTGGAAGAGAAACACAGTTCAATCAGCAGATGGGACTTGTAGTACTTATGTGATTTAGATTAACTGTTTTACACTTTGTGTGTGTGTGTGTGTTTATATAATAATTCATAATAACATAATTCAAGAAGTTACTGGAATCTCAATATTCCCAAGAATAATGAGGCTGAAAATCTTTCAAATTATTTCTATTAAATTAAAACTAGTTTGATAAATTAATAATGAAGTTTGGATAAATTAACCTTATCACATGTTTTTGCCTACTATGAGATTTGGAAATTTTTAAAATGCAATGTATGTATAAAGTAGTGTGTTAACATTCTACCTTCCTGAGACAGAACACTGCTTTTTGACTTACTTCAGAAGCAAGTTATTCTCATGATTGTGATTTGTAGAATCCACAGATATTTGTTTAGACCTGGTATTTAAAGAATGAAAAAGCTTTAAGAAATTAACAATGCTTCACCTAGGTCACTTTTTGTTCCAGCTGTAAAAAAGCTTTTTAACCTTGTCTTCTTCCTTCTACATGGAGGTGAGTCCACACTTCAGCTTGCTTAAGATGTGACTCCTTAATCCATTCACTTTATAGAACTACTCATAAGTATTAAGTATCACATGATGAAATAGTCTAGCTTTTAACACTGTCAGAATTTAAAAATCTAATCTTCGCCAATTGTCAAAATAAAAGGCTTTTACTTGTATTTCTTAATAGTATAAATATATTCTATGTTGTTGTTGGGCTTAGGATTCTTCTACACTAGGTGTCTATGATTTGTTGGTGATAAATTCAATGATAAATAAACAGCATGCACTTCACTTGTGTTCAAAATAATATATATATATATATATATTTGGAACAAGATAAACGTATATACAACAAATTCTTCACACTATAGATATTATAGGCATATCATAAATACTGTATATGTAGTTCTCTCCTTGTCAAAAGTCCACCAAGACCTATTCAATTACTTTAGAATTTCAGTTGACAAGCCAAACTATCTTCTCTATTATTATCGCACTAGTATTCTGTGTGTTATACACTTACAATTGTGGTGCAAATTACCGTAATCGTTTGATCTTCTTTCTTGTGAAGATCCTTTGTTTCTTTTGTCATAGTGCACTCAGGCTCATTCAGTTACTTTAGAATCACGCTTTGATGGAATAATTCTTCTTCTTATCTTTTGTTCGTCTTATTCTGACATATTAAATGTTAGGCCTATCACTTCTGTGGAAGTTAACTTTTCCTTTTGTAACTTTACTTTCTTCTACTATTATCTGTCTGCTGCTTCCCGCTCGTCTCAAGCTATTTATATCTTTGTCACTTAATAATCTGTCCACCTTATATATTCTCGACATCAATGTATTGCACGCGACGTTCAATAGTTTCGACATCAATGAATTATTGATAAAACTTCCTTCAGTCGTCTGCTTTTAATTCTTATTATAACAAAAACTAAACAATAATAAAATATTCACTCACAAAAACAAATCAATCAATAACATCTAAACTAAACAGTCATTTATATCATGACAAACACTTCATCTTTTTTCAGTGTCCTTTTTACATTAAATTGAATCATATTATAGAGACCTTAGGTAATTTTCTCTATTGCTACCATTTCATATTTTGTAATTGTCTTCTGCTCATGCCATTTTTACATCTAACTTCCTGTTTGGAATTGGATTTTTTTTTTCAAGTTGACCCAGGATTTTGCCATGCACAATAATTCTTGTTTTGCCTTTTACTGGAGAGGTAAATACTAAGGAATGTTATGAAATGAAATGTAAAATAACATATGATTGTTAACCCTTATTTCATTTCCTGCCTTGACTATGAAAAGTTAGTAATTTAGTTAGCGACTGTCATCCTTGATGTGTTGCAGAAGCCTACAAAGTCTTTAATATAAAAAGTAAAATGTTATCATTACAGGGTATCACTTACATTTCAAATGCATGTTAAAAACACAAGTAGACAGATACACACTACAGCTTTATTATGATGTGATGTATCCCACATTTATCCAGTATTTCAAATGCGTGGACTGAAGTGGGTTAAGGTAGACAAATTTCAGAATTGTTTTGTTATAACGTCCTTGTTACCTATTAAAAAAGCTCGCCAAGTTTTTAATACGCTGCTTAAGCTATAATTGTGATCTATAAATTCATGAATGTTTAAAAAAATAAATGAATTTGATTTAAATTGATTATCTTGCAAATTTTTTTTTTCATGAAATGCACTCAGAGGAGCTTGTATTTTTTTATATATCATCATTTGAATGCTGTTTGATGAGTTTATAGTGCAACAAAACAGTTACATGCTCAATATTAGGGAAAATGCCGAGTGTGAGTATAGAAATGCATGTTGGTAATAACCTTGTATATGGAGAGTTATGTTATTTCAGATGAATCTTGTTGAATTTAAAAAAGCTGAAGGTATTCGACAGTTGAAAAGATCCAGAGATGTGGCCATGAAAATTTTTGATATGCTGAAGGGAGAAAGAGCAAAGTATGTTTGAGGAAGTTGAAAGTAATATGCTCAAATTAGATATGAATAAGTCACTTAGAGGACATGGCTTTTACTGATTGAAAACAAGAAACATCAAGCAGTGATTTAGTGTAAATAAATAGTGTTAATTTTAGAAATGTTTATTATATTTTTAATATGACTAAGAATGACTGTCCTTCAGTAAAAAATGTTAGTGAACAAATCTTTAATGGCAGCATACATTTTTACCATTGAAATTGTAAAGGATCTGATAATGTTATGTTTCTGTAGTTAATAAACAAAGCTAATATTATGGTATTTTTAAAACCTAAAATTGATAGTTTAATTACCAAGTTGTTTTGTTTAGCAGTTTCGTCTGAAATATCACATGGGTGGTTTATAAACAGCAAAATAATCAATGACCCTTAGTTAGGATCATTTTGTTTAAAGTGTTGTGTTTTTTTTTTAGCTTTCTAGTTGCAATCCATAGAAACCATGTATTATTAAAAAGGTTTATTTTATAATGTTCTTAAAGTGATGATAATTCTTTGAATCATAACACAGGCCTTTTTTTCATGCTGTTGTTTGGTGTGAATATTCATCATTATATTCATATATTTGTAAGGCTGCTTATTGGTATGCAATAATTACCCTATTAATTTTAAGTTGTTTCAAAATAAAAGAAAACAAAATAGAAGGCAACCATACAAAACTGTTAACAGAGTGAAAATATTTCAAATCTGTAGATTTATTGTTTATTCACGAGTTATTAGAATAATTTATATCCCCAGTTTTGTGACAGTAGTTGAGTTGTATTATGTTTATGCTAACAAATTTTTTCCTAATGCTCCTAAGTTTGTTTACTGATATAATATGTCTTACAGTAACCTGCTCTTTGCTTCTCCACTCTCCCAATATGTAAAAGAATTTGAGCAGTTCATTCGTGTTCTTGAAGAGCATCAAGTTTCCTTTCTGGTAAATTTCTCTATAATTTGATTTCATCTTCCTCTAATTTTGCAAAAGATAAATAACATTTTAGAGCATTAATATATTTTTGCAGTAGCATTTTTGGTAACTAAATGTCATTCTATCAAACAAATGATATATACAGTCAAGCTTCATAAAAAAAATAAGAGGTAACTTGCATATTTCAAAAGAGTAACGTAAAGACAATATAAATGTCATATCTTGTTTTTCATAAATTAATTTAAAATGTTTTAGTACCGTAGATTTTTGCAGTCTTTCAAGTGTAATGATAAATCTGCCAGACGTTCATTACTGAAGTGCTTGAAGGATTTGGATATGAATTGGTTAAAGGGGAATTGCACTGCTATGTGCTCCCCAGTGGCATGTCTGCAGACTTACATCGCTAGAATCTGGGTTTTGATACCCGTGGTGGGCAGAGCACAGATAGCCCAATGTGTAGCTTTGTGGTTAACTACAAACAAACAAACAAAGCAATGCTATGTAAATAGAAGTTGAATGCATCTAGAGTTTGCAGTAAAAAATATACCTTGATTTTAAAGTGGTGTGAATTCTGTGATATTTAGAATCTGAACATTATTGATAATGCTAATTTTCCCATTAGTCTGAAAGTATTGGTTATTTTAAAAGTTTTGTACTTTCATATTTGAACATTCTTTAAGTGTTTTTGTTTTTTATTTGTGAATGTGTTTTTTTCCTTAGCAAGTTGCAGATGAGCAACTTAGAGGGCTAGCTACTGGTAAATCCTTGAAAGAGTATCCTGAATTGACCCTTCCTGATATTCCTGATCCTCTGTCTTTAATACAAACATCACAGGGAGCTGTTGTAAGTCATCATTATGAAGATTTCATTCATAGTTATGATGTGTTGAAAGATGCTCTAGAAAGCTATTATTTTGTGTTGTTTTTATTTTTTTCCAGAACAAATTATTAAGATATCGTATGAGATATTTTTGAACATTTATTAAGGTTTGAGAATTTGTAAGTGTAGGTATAAATGTATCATGTCTCCCTGATTAAAAAGAAAATCAATCTACTATTGAATATAACATATTTTAATATTTTTCATTATCCAGGTCAAATATAGAAGTTCTACATAATGCTTTATGATATGTAATCTTGTATGCAAGTACATGTCATGAGGTTGATTGGGTTTTGAAAAATTATCCAACCAAGCCACAGTTTTATAAAAACAGAGAAGTAAAACAGAAATCTTGTGTAACATTATTAACTGATCTTTAAACTTTAGATGTAAATATCTCATGTCGTTGTGGATTAGATTGACGTGTTTCAAAGAACAGAGAATTAAATTTAGTTTTCTCTGTTGAAATTAATATTCCGAAACACTTTTTCCTGATGAAAGTTTCTCTTCTCTGCCCAACTGGTATAAATCTTACCTCATTTGCTTCAGCCTTTATACTCCATTATATTACTCATAGCAATTTAAATTTTGTGATTCTTTCCATCTACATCAATGTGCCCTCTATATCAGATCCGTATATAGGCTCCCTGTTATTACTTCTTATTCACTTCTCAACAGCAGAATGCTACAATGAGGTTTTATGTTACATTAATTATACCTACACTCTGGATGATTTTTTTTTACCAGTCTTATGAGCCTTTTGAGTTTGTTGTTTATTTTCTTTAATTTCCAAAAAAAAATCTCTGACATTTCCAATATCAATTCTCACATTCACATCTCTGATATAGAGTCTCCTAGTGCTCCTAATCTGCCATCTCTAGGGTCTAGCATTGCCCAAGCAGTGGGGAGTGGCCCCCCTTTCTGCAGAGGATGTCCAATCTTTCATATGCAGAGAGGTAGAGTTTCACATGAGGTCTGATATTTTTATCCTGTCAGCTCAGAGGCTGAGCATGCAGGGGATATAGGGGTGGACTGGCAAGAATTTGGATTATTTTTTCTGCCTCTTTTCTCTTAGTGAAGCATGGGAGTCCTTACTACTCCCAGTTTCCAGTCATTGGGTTAGTGAACAGAGGTTCATTCCTCCTGAGTGATGCTTGTACTCATTATTCCACTCAAGAAGAAGAGGGCAAAGCTAGGTGCCCTCCTACCAATAACCCTGGATGCTTTTCCTACATGGACCAGCGTGACCAGCCTATGCAGGACCCTTCTTGTAATTCTGGTCCAGAGATGATTCTTTGCTATCTGGTTGAGTTGTGTAGCCCTTCTATTTGGTCATTCTCGTTATTTCAATGATCAGAGAAGAGGGTCCTTGACCCCTTGTCATTCTGCACGTGGAGCATCACTTCCTGTGCCATTGGTTGAATTTAGCTTGTAATACATGCTCCTCGTAATTCCAGAGACAGGAGGTGTTGCCTTGTTTCTCAGGTTGGGGAGTTAGGAATTTGGTTCATAATCTCAGGCCGGGTAATCTGTTTCTTCAGGTTGAGTCAGGGGTGGCAGGTTCCATAATTCCGAGTTTGTTTTGTTGCATTTTGCGCTTCTTCAGGTTGGGGCCAAGGTTTGTCCACTTTTGTGTTGCTTGCCTTCTCTTTGTAATTCTGGTGGCTTGACGTGCAACATTCTATAACTTTCAGGTTGGGTTCCAATAATACTACATTACTAAACAAGACCAAAAATACAGCGGTCCTCATGCCCTAGCCATTACACCTTGGTTCTCAATTTGGGTCAACAGCCCTATAATTTCAATGTCGAGACATGGGACTTCGTCTTCTTGGTTGGGGTCTGGATGAATTCATATTCTTCTAAAGATGTTAGGATTTCCTGTACCGAAAATATATTTTTATAATACTTGCCTCCTCTCACACTATCCTGACGTTCCCTCCCACGAAATGGCCAATTTCAGGTCTACTAATTTGGACCATCTTGAAAAGTGAATAAGAAATAATAATAGGGAAGCTTATATACGGATGTGGTATAGGGGGTACATTGACGTAGTTGGAGAAAGTCTCAAGATTTCAGTCACTATGGACAATATAGTGGGGTATAAAGGCTTGAGCAAGCGAGGTAAGATTCATATCAATGCTTAGATAGGCAGAGAAGAGAAACTTTAGCTGGGAAATAACTAAAGTACAAGTGGAAGTGGGTATTATCAGAAATACATTTTTGGTATAGGAAAATGTTAACTTACATTGATCATATTTCCTTGATATTTCACAAGTTGTAAAGTTTACTTTTGTTATTACATTGTTTCTGAAGGGGCAATTTGAAAAACAGAACTTTCTGAAGCTTCTCTGCCTTGTTTGTATAACATGAAAGTTATACATATGTATAGATGGTGCAAAGAATTTTTTGTCATGTTTTATTATGTTTGTATTAGTAATTTTACAAAACAAATATTAATTGAGTTTATTTCCAAGTACATCTTTAACACAAAATAGAAGACATGCATACACAAAATAGTGAGCAGTTAAAAAAGTATTTCAAAGCTATAGTTATGTTGTTTATTCCAAAGTTAATGAAATAGTTTACCAATCCAACTTTGTGAAGGAAATAATTAGTTGTTGATTCCTATTATGTTCATACTAGTAATTTTATAAGGAACAGCATAAAGCATCAACCTAATGACTTGAATTTGTTTACTAATATAATCTCTCTTAATGTAACCCGCTGTTTGTATTACCATTAATTTCTTTCTCTTTCAAATAAGATTAACATTTCATCCATTTTGTGAGAAAAATAACTTTAAAATGTTCAGGTTTTTAGTTTTTCAAAAAAAATATTCAGGCTGTATTGACATAAATTATATCAGTCAGTTAGAGAAAGTTTGGAAATGCTTTGTGTCTAAAACAAAACATTTAGTTAAAAGGAGTAAAAAGTGTTCAGCTTGTAAATCAGTACTTAGGATGTTTTATAGAAAACACATTTAGTTAAAAGTGTTCAGTGTTAAATACAGTACTTAGGACATTTTATAGAAAATGAATCAAGTTAAAAGGAGTGAAAAATGTTTAGTGTAAACCAGTACTGTATATAAGAAGTTTTAAACAAAATACATCTAGTTAAGAGAAACAAAATTATTCCTTATGTAAATCAGTACTTAAAAAGTTGTAAGCAAATTACATGAATTGTTTTGGTTATATAAAACAAGTATTGTAAAGTTTACTTGTATATAGCTTTGTTGCCATAATAGTGATTATTGTATTCTAACAGAAGAAACAATTGTTGAATTCATATACTTCACTGATTGGAGACTTACATCACATACCATAATTATTGAAGCTCTCTTGTTTAATTTTTTTCTTGCATTTTCGAACTAACTAGCTTTCCTGTTGGTCCATTTTTTAAATTATCCTCACTGTTTGTTATTTGACTTTTTTTACTGAAATTTTAACTTATAAGGTCATGTGAGTGTCCTAAAGTGTTAGTTAGAGATTTTGAACTTTATAATGTCAAAATACCATAAGCTTTCAATCACATACAATAATTTTTTTGTTCAGCCTGGTATTTTAGACCACATGACAGGAGTTTTTCCTTTCCTTGAAAACCATAGGATGGGTACTTCATTTCTGCCAACATCCACAGGTGTTCCTTTAATGCCTTTTCAAACACCTGCCAGTATTCGACTACCTATCCAAACTACAGCTTCTCCCTTACTGCGAGGAATGTTACCCCGTACCATGGTCTCCCCTCCACCAGGGTTATTAGATACTGTATCTAGTCATACTGATGCTCTTAAAACAGCAAAATCAGATGATAATGTTATGAACCAAAATGGCCAAAACGCTTTTAAATCAAAGAAAGAGAGTATGAAAGGTAAACTATTTGCCTTTTTATATTTTACCTTATTTTATAATTGTTTAAAGAAGAAATGTTAAGCATTATAGATTATTTATCATGGAGTTACAAGTTTTGGAGTATTTAAGTCGATTATGGCTAGGTAGAAATGTAATTGTGAAATGTTTTTATTATTTTTTAATATTAGAAATGTTGTGTATTTATCTAGGAGTTTTTGGAATGTATACAAACCAAGTGTTAGGTTACTATAATTTTTATTGTTATTTCGTAAACAGATTTAGATGCTATAGAATTACTTCCTGAAATTCAGATGCACGTAAAGCCCAGAGAAAGAAGTTCTTCACAGGAATCATATAATAAAGATAGGCTGAAGAACTCAAGACAAAACACCCCACAGGTTCGTTCTTTTTAAACCCTTGAAATTCACTTACAGATTTGTAAAATCCCTCAGGATCTTGTTATGTATCAAAATTTATATCTGTCACCTGTTGAACTGTACTGACAATGCAAGTCTTGTCCTAATCATCCAAGTTTTGTGAAAAATCAGGAGTATGCTGGTAATGATTATTCAAGCATAAATAATTGTTTCACAGGATTGTAGGGCGCATGTATTAACAACTCATAAATTGAAAAATATAATTTAATGAAACTTGTAACATAAAATTGTTAATAAGCTTGTAAATAGTAAAATTGTCAAAAGACATGGTTTGTATTCACAGGAATGTACTTTTTTAAATTGTGATATTTTGTGAAACAGGTCAACAATCTCTTTCATTTTACTAACTAATATACATTGGGTAGTAACTTGATTTTTACTATCAAATACTGTTTTACCTAACTTTTGTTTTGGCCAAATTCTCTGAAATAGAATGTAAAGGTTTTATCCAACTTTTACTTTGGCCCATTCTTCTGTGTTGGAATATTAGAAATTTTACCTAACTTTTGTTTTGGGACACTTCTCTGAGTTAGGATGTTAAAGGTTTTATCTAACTTTTACTTTGGCCCATTCTTCTGTGTTGGAATATTAGAGGTTCTATCTAACTTTTACTTTGGCCCATTCTTCTGTGTTGGAATATTAGAAGTTTTACCTAACTTTTGTTTTGGGACACTTCTCTGAGTTAGAATGTTAAAGGTTTTATATAACTTTTGTTTTGGGACACTTCTCTGAGTTAGAATGTTAAAGATTTATCTAACTTTTGTTTTTGCCTACTCATGTGTGTTTGAATGTTAAAGATTTTGCTTAATATTGCAAAAGGAACTTTGTTTTGTTTCTTTAATTTTTGTATATTGCTGTAGAAAGTTTTTAACATAGTAATTTTGAAGTAGCTCTGTTTTGCTTGGTTTTGTACGTGCTTTACTGATGAGCCCAGTTGATATTACAATTTGTTAACATGTACATATTGTAAGTAGTCTTTCATTGTTTCTTACCATTTATGTAAAAAGTTGGTAGAGTAGTGACAAATGTTGTTGTATTTCAAAAATTATTTATTTACAATTGCTATGATTTTTTAGGGCTTTGTTTATAACGTAATTGATAGACATGTTAGTTTAGAGTACAAATTTCTTGTTTTAGGAGAAGGAAACGAATCTTAGATTCTGTTTTATTGTTTATTTAGGTTCCAGATTCAAGCTCAAAAAAATCCTTTGAAAAGCTTCTGGAAAAACTTAGTATGAAACATCCACAATTGAATCAGTAAGTTCTTTATTTATTGTTGGAGGTAATGTACGAGCTATACTATGCATGATTGTAACATGTCTGTCATAGTTTTTATGATAAGGTATGTTTCTTATATGTATGGGAAAGTTTTCTTGCATTATTATTTTTAAACTTTGGTATGTCTTAAATAGAAGCACCTGTAGTTTAAAATGGTAATTTTATTCGAGCCTTCAAAGTCAGAATAATATTTTTCAGAGTTTTGCACAAATACTCAAAGAAAAGACATTTGCTGCATGCTACTGTAACAAGCATGTTTTTTTTCATAGATCATGAACTGTCTTGTATACTTTGGTTTGTTGAATTATCCATCAAGTGTTTAGTTGAGTAAATTTTCTATTAAGCTTCTTCCTTGGGTAATTCTGTAATCAATAGCTTAAACTGAAAAGTATAATGTAGAAATAATTAATTTTATCTGAACTAAAGAACCAAAATTACTTTCTATTGAAATAGTAATCAATTTAAACATGACCAGTTTAGATGTAACTTTGAGAAATAGCAAAAATCAGGTGTATGAATATGTTTGTGTGTGTGTATATATATATATATATATATATATAATA
>NW_013666308.1:118660-140267 GCF_000517525.1 Limulus polyphemus
AGTAGTAGTAGTATATGTTGTTGTGTGTGTATATATATATATATATATATATATATGAGAGAGAGAGAGCCTCTACTGAATGTCCACAATTACTGCAATTATTTTACTAGTTGATTAAAAAGTGTAAATTAATTAGTCGGCTAATTAATCATAATGTATGATATGATTTTATTAGCTACATTGTAATTTCATCAACTCAAATGAATTTGATAAGATTCAGTATACATTGAAATCAAGATACAGCATGTAGAAAATATTTATCCAAGATCGATAGCTTGTATATGTTAGTTACATTTGGGTATGAATACGTGTCATTTCACATAGTATGTTAACTTTAAAAACTAAATATTGATTTTCAATAGTCATGTATACTGTCTGTATCTTTGGCTAAATTAGAAATATAACCATTGATCATTAATAGTTTTAAGTTTAGTAAAGCCATTATTTATTTATTTATCAACACACCAAAACAAACAAACAGTTGATAATTGTTTGGAGAATCATCCATTCTACTAATGTCTATCTTTTAATGTTAATCTAAACTGTTGTATGAACTTTTTTTAATTGCTTTCCTGTATTTTATGAATTCTTGTTGTTGTTGTTTTAGCATAAATTTATATAATAACACAGAACAGTGTAGCCAGTTAATTTTACTATTGATTCACAATCTTTCAAGATAATTAATGAGCTATTATCAATTTTAACATGAGGCAGTAATAAAAAAAGTGAAAATACAGCACATGTATGTAGTCATAGTTTCCATCACTTGAGTATGAGCATGTTCAGAGTTGTGGTCTCCAGCACTACAGTGTGTGTGTTATGTTAGTCCCACTGTACCACACATATGATGTTAGTAGTAAACTGCCTTGAAAGAGTGGTCCTTCAGTTTCTTTTTTTCAATAAACCAATTTCTAATGCAATGTGAATTTCTAGACAAAACATTCCATTTCAGATAATATCTTTACCTTTTAAGGCATTTCTTCACAAAGTTTGGTTTCATAAAATTGTAAATATTATTACTTAATACTTTTATATATTTTTTACATGTGCATTTTTCAATCAAGAATATTTATGTATGATAATGATTTTTTTTTCATTAGAGCCATGCTTAAAGATTACATTAAAATATTCCGAGCCCAGAGAAACAATAAGCTTAGTGGATTAACTATTGATGCAATTGTTGCTGGTGTTAGTAATGAAATTGAAAAATCCTTTAAAGACAGTGGTGTTAAGGTAAGTAAAAACCTTTAAAATTTAACAGAGTCCATGTAGATTGAGATTAGTAGTTCTGTAACCCATATCTTTCAATACAAAATGATTAATTGTTGTAGAAATCTGAAAATGTAAAAGCATTATTTTAATAACTAATTATATTCATGAGAGTATTAAAGGTGGACCTGTAGTTTTTTGGTTTCAAGTTTGAGTATCATGATTTTACATAAGCAATGTATAAACCTCCCTGGAAAATCAGCCAGCACAATTAGCAGTTTTCAATGTTTTATACAATTTTTTTTCTTTATACCTTAGTTACGATCATCAGAAAATTCTCATACCACTCCTTGTAAAGCGGCTTCTGCATCAAAACCACTAAGCTCAAATGGAATGGGACTTGACAAATTTGACAAACTGAAGAGTGCATGGATCCAGCCTAAAGACCAGCAGACATGTTGGTCAGGTGTGGAGTCAGAAGATAATATATGTGCTATCTGTTTGGAGAACATATCTGCCCAATCTGCTAAGAAGGTGGACTGTGGACACACATTTCATTCTAAGGTAAAGTGAACAGAACAAACAGTAAAATAAGTTTTCAACAAAAAGGGCATAAAAGTTTTTGACCTTGAGTAATGATTCACTTTTTGTGTTTTGTCTTGAAAACTTGACTTGTAGTCATAGAAAGAACACAAGATGTTAGATCTCTCCCTTTAATTCTTTCACAGTCTATTATTTCTTTGTATGATACTGTATTCAAGTTTCTCTCGCTTCCTGTTATTTATTTGGTGTGAATAATCATTTGATCAATATTAAATTACCTTGACTTTATTATCAATTCATGTATCTTTCTTCTCCTCTAGTTATCATCACAGCATGCTTCTGTCAACTGTACTGTACTGTGTCAATATTCATATTTACCATCAACATGCTTTTGGCAACAGTACAGTACTATATCAAGATTTTTCTTGATTATAACACATAGATACAAACATGTGTGCGTGTTAGGTGAAACCTGATGGTGAGCCAAATGTCACATTTAATTTAATAGTGATATCCATTATGTTGTGTTTCTTCATAGATAACTACATTAAACTGTGTTCTTTCTTATTGCAATTACTTTTCATTTAGTAGGTAAATTGAGGTTTCCTGTTAGTGAAACTGTTCCAAAATCCAGCAAGCTAGTACTAGTTTTTTTTTATATATATATATATATATATATTTGTGGCTGCTTTATTTTCTTATATTATGTAAATCTACTCCTGAGATAATAAGATACATATCATCAAGAAAATATAGGTGTGTTGAAACTGTTCTCATGATTGCATTTTAAAATTATTGTGAAATTAAAACATTTCAGCTCACATTGTTAGCAAAATTCATACTAGCCAGAAAAGAACTTCACTTTTTCAGCAATGTCATTAGCCCAGCTGGATTGATGAGCGTTAGGTATCCAAATGGCTTAGTTGGCTACTAAAGTTAGCTCCTTGATGTGTGTGTGAATCTCTTCAAGAGCTCCAAACTGGGTTATCCAGTGCTCCACTAGCACATCAGCCATGGTCTGTGTGGGCATATTGATCAATGAAAAAGCCTCAGCCTACTTTGTGAAGTCTATGTATATTTATATATAGAGGTACACACACTGTTAGACTCATTCATTCTCCAAAAAAGCTTGAGACTGATGAAAGCTGAGATTACTTGAAACACCAGTTATCAGCTGAATATGGTTGGGAGTTTGTTACTTAATAACACCACACCAAGATTTCAAGAATAAGAGAATATAAAAGTTTGTATAATATCTAAACATTATAATGTAAAGTACATTTAATAAAAAAAAGTACTGTAATAAACACCAAACTTTTAAAATTGGAAGAGCTCTTAAATGAATTTGTACAATCATGCTGGTGTTTTCTTTTCCCTCTAGTGTATTAAAGACTGGCTTGGAGAACAGAGCACGTGTCCTAGTTGTCGTGTGTACGTAGTTTTGGAAGAAGAGTTTCCATCTTTAAATAAGTAAAGCTGTATATCCAACCACTGTTTTATATGGTGAAATATGATAAAAACTTTTTAATTTTTCTCTTTCATTTTTTCAGAATGAACCAAACTATGGTGGTTACTTTTTGTGTCCAAACTTTATCGTTAACAATAGACATTTCTTATTTTTATCCATTATTGATGAGAAACTGTCAATCTTGCTGTTAACTTCAGTGTATAAAAAAGCTATAATAAATTTTTTAGCATACTGTGTGATCTTCTATTTTAGTGAATGTGAACTTCAATTTGCATAAAATTGTCTTTGTTAAATCAATATTATTTTTGCTTATATAACAACAAATATTTACTTTCACACAATAACTGAAACGGAAATTAAATAATTAATACTGAAGTAGCTGTAATATTTTTCTGTTTGGTACCAGAATTCTAACATCAATGTATTTTTTTCTATAAATAATTTTTTATTGCAGTATTTCTTTTAAAAATATTACAAGAAAAAAAAACTGGCTGCTCAAAATAATTAAAGAATAATTCAATTTGTAATATTGTATCTATGAAAAGGCAAAAACCACTGTTATAATGTTTGTCGGTCACTGCCTCAGTTCCTTATTATGAAAATCAGTTGTATTATCTGAGATACAAATAATTTGTCATTCACTCTGTACTACATATAAAGGATCCAATCTTGTCATACATATAAATTTGAAGTGAACCTCCAACTTTGCGTATCCTAAATTGCTAGATCTTGAAAATATTTGGATGTTTTATTCATGAAGAAAGCCATGACAAATGAAAATTAGCCAATTTCAGCACCCTATTGTAAATTGACTCCAAGTGTCTCAAAATGTTACGAGAATGTAGAACTGCTTCCAAGTTCATGGTACCTTTTTATTTTGTTTGATACAAGTCATCATTCATGACACAAGAAGATGAGTGCTATTTGGCAATTCTGTCTCATTACAACTGTAGGGTACATGCTCAGAGATTGAATCTGATGTTGGATATGTCAATATACAGAAAGTTAAAGACAGGCTTTATAAAGCTGGTATGCACATCAGGTACCCAATGAGGAACTTTACTCTTGTGGCAAGGCACAAAACAGCTCATCTGCAAGAACACATTCAGTGGACCAATATTCTTTTTAAGGATGAGTCACACTTCATTATGCAGTCAGATAACAGGCTTGTACTCGGTTGAAAAGAACCTATAACTTGATCCCTGTCATTTCCGTACAGGAACATGATACATGTGGTGATGGTCATATCGATCTCTACATCCTACAGAATGGTACCACTGATCCCAAACATGATATGGACCACATCCAACAATTCTCCCAGACATCAGCTTAATAAGTGGTGATACCCACCATGCTGAAATAGTTAACATGTTAATTGAAAAAAAGGATCAACTATATGGAGTAGATATATATATATATATGGCTATATATATGGAGTATATGGGATGGTTTTAAGAGATGCATCATATTCCATCAAGCAATTCCAGACACTTAAAAATTTTCTGATAATAATCTCTTTCAGAGGAGTGGCCTAGGACGACTTGCAAATGTTATCAATATTGATTGTAAGGCTGTCCTTGCTGACCATAATCCATGCTTTTAAGATATAAGATCACACTTAAAAAATTTTTCTTTATGAGCATAGGCAGAATTTCAGATCACATGACTGATTCAGTTAGATGTATAACAATGACCTGAGGGAAGGAGATGGTTGGCCTCATTTTAAACCAGTAGTTTTGTTTTGTCATAATTTAGATACTGGTTATCCTTTGTTTTCAGCAGTGTACTTTTCTATTGTTTTTGAAATCACTTTTCATAACATACTCATGCTAGTGTATCGAACTTGAATTCAAAAATTGCTTCTACGATATTAGTTTTATTCATATTGTATGCAATTTACATTTTTAGCTGCAGTAAATAACTCAAAGTGTTCAATTTCAATACTGGATTTTCGCTTTAATAACTTTGTGTTCTTGCTTTTGAAAAGATGTGTGCAAAAGACACAACACGTTGGCAACAAGTTTTCACTTGCTTTCGAGAGGCCAAGCTTAGACCCGATTCATAATTAGCTGCCAAAATTCAGAAATATATATAAACAACATTGCTAATTAGAACACTGTAGAAAGCCATCATAATGATTTTTTTCTAATTTTCTTCCCAAACATATTATTTTTTGTTTAAATAGGGCCTTAGTGTCTGTGAATAACCTATTAATGTATGCATAAGAAAGAATTAAATGTAAACCAGAGAGAAAAACATTTTCCACCAAGTACTTCTGTAGAATTACAAAATTAAAATTTTATGGTCATTATAAATTCACAGACACTACTCATTATATTTTATAAAAACAATTATACAGGCATGAAGTGGACAAGTCTGTATCATTCATTATAACTCTATGTGCATAGGCAGGGGTTAAAGTGCACATGCTATTCAACATGGTATGTATATGATGTCAGAGTTATGAACTATTAATTTTACCCTATACTGCCGATTTATGTATGGTAAATGAAATACTGGATACTGAAAAAACTGTAGATGTGCATTTCAGGAGTTCTATAAGTTATGTATATGCAAACTGTATGACAGACAAAATATTTTTATTCTTTACTTGAACATCATCTTGCACCCCAGTTTCTTATATTGATGTCTGCAATTCACAGACGTATCTGAAGTATATATACTTTTTTACATCTGAATTTTGTGTACAGCAGATTTGCACATTTGACTAAAAACTTGCAATATTTTGTGTAGACACATATAATACATTCATAATTATAGTTAACATTTCTCCAAATTTGGTTCAATTGAGGGTGACAGACCTTACAAGTACATAGATGAAAGGCTTTAGCTGCAAATATTTTATTGTGTTAAGCCCCATTTTTCATTTTCTGGGAGGGGGCTAAAGCCCATGCCTCTGTGTATTCCACATTGCAGCTGAGAATTTTTTACAGCAATAGATCAATGGAGAAATTAATATTTTCTTTTTTGTGACAGCACACAAAAACATCATTAGCCTAATAACCAATTATGATGTTAAAAGTACTGAATATGATATGAATTCTCAATTTCAGTTATGTAATTCTTTTCCCTTTATCTGAAATGGTATTGAATAGTGTGACAGATTTACCCACCATCATCCATAAGTTCATATAATAATAATAATTTTACTAAAAAAATTTGAATCATTCTAGTCAATTCAGTTATAGGATGCATTTGAAATTACATTCACACACACACACATGCAGAAATCATGTTAATTCGGAGTAATAGAAAATACTGTGGTATTAAACCACATTTGTTTTTGAATACAAAGTATTATCCTCATAAAAAAAGGTATGTTTTAAATGCCTAAAGGCCAAAAATCCGAGATAAAAATTACATTTGAAGATTTGTTTCTTTTACCTTTTTCTTAATCTATCATTAGGGTGTGTAAAAATAGCATTTCAAATCTTTTGTCTCCCACAAATCATTTCCCAAGATGCCTTTCATTCAATACAAATCTTCAGCCAATTGTTTATGCTCATACTTTGCTAGTTATAGAGTAGTTTAAATGAAAGTATTATTGTTGTTACAACATGGTTTACACTTTACAAAAGTTCATCTGATCATTCTAATGTTCAGTTTTGTTTATAAATAATTCACCTGCATGATTACGATGAACTAAAAACTTGAGACAGATACAACAATACTGTTATTTTAGTTTATTGTGAAGAATTCACATTCCAAGGTTACAACTTTATTTGGGACAAACTGATAGCACAGTACACCATCATACTAAACTTAGAATCAAACACAAATGGAAAGAAAAATATTACAGCATAATCATATTCATATGGTTTATTTATGTATAAGAATATCTATATATAATAATAAACATGAATGATATGAAACCTCAGGAGACAAACTTCTTCTGCCCAACATTAATAATTAAAGTAGAAACAGTATTTTTGAAAGTATATCCAGTCTTCAAATCTTTGCTTATTTTGTAGTTGGAAAAATATTTTCTTTGTGGTATGCCAGATGTACACACAAAATTGCTATACACTACAGTAATTCAGTACTGAACACACTGTAATTCAAGAACATGCTAAAAAATTTAAACATATTATGAATTCCAATACAACTATATATATAATGATCTGTTCTAAACTATAAATGATTTATTTTAATTAGAACACTAAAAATAAAGCAATCTAATCCAAACAAAATATTTGAGTTACAAATAATAAAAATGCATAAAAAAAAGTTGGCACCTCATTTACCCTTGTACTACAAGTATTCATGGCATTTTGCTAACATAAGTGCATCTGTTCTAATAAAATCTAATTTTTACTATTGCATCTTATTAAAAGCATAACATAAAACTTTCATAGAGAATTTAAGTTGACTTCCAAATACAGCAAAATTAGTTTGAATTAGATTCATGTGGTATCTTGTAAATCTATACGTACTAAACTGAATAGAATCATCCAGTTTTATTATATTCCTTTACGTTTCTTTTTAATACTGTATAAAAGTGATGAAGAATACTAATAACTTTAAGCAAAAAATACTTTTTTTAATAAAAAAATTATGAAAAATTCATTATAAACATAAGCCTGAAGCTGCTTAATTTAATTAGTAAACTGCTACAGATAACTTGTAGAAAATTAAACTTATGTAGCTAATTATAAATTCTAGGTATCATGTTGTGCTTAACTATTAAAAACAGTATTTTCTAGTCTGATATACCACTTACATATGTATATAAGAATATAATGATAATAAGTAATTTATTTAATGATGCTGAACTAATTAACTGATGGCACATTACAAAAGTTCATGTACAGCATTACTGAACTGTTTTTTCGTCAAAATGATAACTCAAGCAATTGATAATTTTATGATACGGAAACACTTAAGTAGCAACAAATACTGATAAGTTAGGACAAAAAGTTGAATGTATTACAACAACAAAAAGATTTATAGCAAATAGTATTTTTGTCAATAAAATGAACTTTCCTGCCGAGTTGAAATGCATTACTAAATTTCCCCTCGTGAGGATTTTTTTTTTTTTAAATAACATAAAACAATTACACTGAAACAAAAGAAAAACACTTAGAGTTTGCTAATTTCAATTCAGCAAGCTCATATTTCCATGACTTAAGAGCAATTGAAAACACTGATTAAATATTTGTCAAGCGGGGGCTTCTTTTCTTAGAAATTTAAATAGCATGTTTATTCATATTAGCAACGACAACATGGGAGATTAATACGCTTTCAAGTAAAAATTTCTTATAACTACAACATTATTAAGCTATACAGCCATAAAATTAAATTTTACCAAACTTTCTTCAAAAAGCTCTTGTCATGTCAAGTTTTTGAAAGACTTCTGTACAAAAAGTTAGTGAAAAAAATTTACATCTTGCAATTGAAAAAAAAAATTACATTCATTCTATGTCTTAAAAATAATACTATTAGGAATAATTTATTGCCTTAAACCAGGATGTACTGTGATTTGAATTTGCCTCAATTTACCTTACGTTGAACATCGACATTTCTCAAGGTAATATTAATTAAATCCTTGATTACAGAATGACTACCATAGTTTCACATATCAACTGGACAACTACATAAATAAGCAGATGTTTCTTTTTACGTAGCTACATAAAAATTTTAAATTGGAATACCACACAAGAAAAATATAAAATTCACACCTAAGATTACACAGACATATGTTTTGAAGAGTAAGTGTAATAGACACTCTTTCTGATATCCTTAAGTCTACATTAGTTTGAAACAGACAAGAGAAAGGTTTGTGACATAATTACTAAGTGAACAGGTGTTTCTAGTGGTGTGAAGCATGTGATGGTTCATTTATTCTTGCTTCAAACACTACCACAATATACTACTGAAGCACACACCTGTTCTTTGAACTGCTCACATACTGGCATATTTAATGCAATGCACTGTTTAGTGATAAAGTAGGATAAAACACAAGTCCAATACAAAAAGAAACATCAAGTTTAATTCTGTGACTCGAAATACTTGTAAGTAGGATTTTCATACCCGTTAATTTGCATGTTTGAAACATGTCGTTCCTCAGGGGTAACGGCTTGGTTTACTTCCACAAATCCTTGGCCTTGTGGTGACTGATGAGCATGGCGGCGCAAAAGAACAATTCCAACAATTAAAGCAGTCAGGAGGGCAATTCCTGCAAATGCCAAGGTGATGTAAACACTTCCATTCCATCTAAAATCTCGAATTCCTTCTTTTCGAACAGAGAATGTCTGTGAAATAGAATACATTGGCATCAGTACTTAAACTGTAGCCATCTTACAATGCAAGCTATCTTAGCATATTACATAGAACTTCATAAAAATGCAGCCAAAAATATCATTGGATCTTTTTCAGAAAATTTCACTATTTCTTTTCAACTTCAGTACTTTTTCAGTTACTTGTCTAAATAATATCATTTTTGTTACAACAAAAATTATTTTACCTCTCTTGTAAATCAATTACATTTAAAGTGACAAGAACACGTACTCAAAATCCACAAGTTTATACTCAACTTGATTTTGTTAATTTTCCCTAAAACATGCTTATACTTTAATGTTGTAAACAGACCACAATAAACTAATATTCTTAAATCCATGCATAAAATACCTATCATATCTTAACAGTATCCAGAGAAAACTAAAGCTATTGACTGGCATACTTTCAGGATAACCACAGTAATCCTTTTATGAGGAGTTTGATGATTCTTCATTTGATTTAGGCTTACTGTAATTAAACCCAAATTTCAAGTCTGTTTAGTAAACAAGGATATTTTAAACCCTGGTAGAAATTTGATGTATGCATTCTTAAGTATTAAATATGGTTGTCAGTACAAAGTTAGAATGGTTTAGAGACTTACAACTTCATTATGATGAAGAGGTTGGTTCTGAGCATGGGCTACATGTGGTTCTTGTAGGTTGTGGTGTTCTTCAGGTATTGGGACCTTATCCATTTTGGCTGTTTCCACAAATGCAGAGGAAGTAGTTTCAGAAAATAAATTCTCATCTTCTCTTGGTTTGGAGATAAACTCCTTCTCTAACTTTCCACTAATGTTCTTTTGGTGACTCTTCTCCCTCTGGTGTTCTTCAAGTACTTTTTGTTTCTCTTCTTCTTCCAACTGTTTCTGTTTCCGTTCTGAACAAGATATTTTTATGGTATTTATTTTAAATACAGCTGTTCTATCTGGAAACTTTGATAATGTCGACAATCAATAAAAATCTAAATATTTACTGATTATACAATATTTTTTTTTTAAATATAAAAACAGTGATTATTAAAAGCAGTTCTTAACACAGTTAAGGTACATTGTCTGTTTGGACCAACACTTCAAAGATCCTCTTGTTATGATTACTATTACAAACTAAGAAATGTTTGAAAGAAACAAATGAGGAAAAAATTGTCACATTTTGGAATGCTTAGGTGAACAATTTGCTGTAGTAGTACTTTCACCAAGATGAAAAACAACTGTCAATTTATCTTGTGTAACTTGGTGGGTTAAGCTTTCCTCAAAAATTGCCATAAGACAAAACAGTTGGAACATTTATTTCTTACTCTAGTAGGAACTACAATATTAACAGCTAACACTGAGTTTAACTGTTAAAGAACTATATATTAAGTTAGTAGTAGTTTTTTGTTGTTTTTTTTGCTATGCAAACAGTTATTGTGTTTAGTATACAATTTTAAAATCATAATCAATTTGATATAAATATTTAAAAAAACAATCAATTACTAACATTTCTCATTTAAAGTTCTCAGGTTCCAAAACATTAACTCCTTGTTTAAATAATACCACAGGGGCATACTTGGTACACTCACTGATTTGTATTCCCAGACTGTGTGTATCATCATCATCATGCTCAATTCAATGATATATATATGGTATGTAATGCCTTTCTTCAATATAAAATAAATAAATCAAAATTTTTGATATTCATTAAAATTTCAAATTATACCTGGTTCTTGGTGGCACAAAATGTGTTAAACCTCAAAAAGTTACAAATTATTCTACAACCAAACGTGTAATATATAACATGGGCCGAAATCACCAGCTCACAATCATTACATAATGGGTCCCTTTACGCTCAGGACTAATGTACTACACTTATGTAACTAAATATTACAACCATATATCTATAGCTTTTAAAATGCACAATATCTAAGAAAAGAAGAAGAAGAATGATCAAAGCAAGGAGTACCTCAAATCTGGTTAGGAAATCAATTCAGTTGGCAGGAAATTTTAATATGTGATTTTAAGTTTGTAATTGTTTAATGTTAGCATGAAATACATGGCTACCTTGTAGCTCACACACTGATTACTTTTTGCTGTTGCACACTTCATATCTTCTCTATATGGTTAATTTTTCTCAAATTTAATTTGCTGTTATTTTTATTCAATTTACAATCCCAGATTCAACATTTATTATGGGCTAAGAATTAAAAAAAAAGTTTGAAATAATCAAATGAAATGTAAACAACAAACAACTATCCACCTTCTTGTTTCTTCTTCACTTCAGCCTCATACTGCTGGAGAATAGTTTTGTCAGTGTCTTTTGAAAATGCAGCATCAGCTGACACTCCTTTCAAGTCTATCCAGGCAGCCACTGAAAAATTTAATAAAAAGGTTTTGGAATAAATTGAAGTACTTAGAAAATAAATCAAAACTGTATTTCAGCAAGGTCTGATGGAACTACATGTAATAGACATCCAAATATGTATGTGAAATCAATAACAACCTCCATGAATTACAAAACTTTTGCATAAGAAAGCTTTAATGGTTTTTGAACTACTGTTAATGGAATTATAACATGTTATGTTTATTTTACTTATTGTGAATTTAAAACATTGCCACAATAATTGATAGTTTTAATTCTGTTGCACTTGATTTTCACAGATTTAGACAAAGATATTTTAAAGCTGAAATTTGGAGTTTTCGGCCAAGGTGAAAAATCAAAGCACAATTTTATGACACAAGAATCAATTTTTGATTCAAAAATTAAGATACTAGATTCCTCCTATAATAACAATATTATAAGTACTTGCAAATTTACAAATCTGATGTAACTGCATGATGAGGGTTAAGTTCCATGCTGTTTACTGACAATGTTTATAAACATCCTGGATACAAGATAGTCAACTTTATGACAAAGGCAGATAGTTCATACTCATTCTTTTATGCAGCTTGTCAGCAACAGAAGGATGACGTTCCAACATTAGAATGCTCTGGTTAGCCATATGATTCAGGTTTTCAAGGTGGTCCAGTACAGCTTCTTTTTCAACTACAGCCTGGTTAAAGTTGCTATTAAGAAGATGATGGTAGTAATGTAACATGTGGTTTCTATCCTTGGCCAGAGCTCTTAACAGCTTTAACAGACACTTTTCAATTCTTCTCACCTACAAAATTCAGGTACACATAAAAAAAACATCAGAAAATGTCATTTTTATCAACAGTTAATGTTAAAAATAATAATCAGTGCTTTAAATAAAGTGCAATATTGAAAACTTACTTTTCATATACTAGAAATTTAAAAACTGTAATTTACATATAACATGTATTTAAAATTTTCTGCCATTTTCAACTTTTACAGTGCAAAAGACATCAGCTGCCATGCATCAGGAGTCACTCACATTATTTGTATTAATTTTAGGTCCTGTTTAGTTTCCACAGTGCATTGCAAAGTTCAATTAAGCCACAGTTACTTGTCAAGTAGAGGATATATATCATTTAGAATTATTTAACCCTTTAAGGACGACACACTTTTTAAACCCCTTTCTGCAAAAGACAATGAGTTACATTCAAAATTTAATTAAACAACTTTACTATCAATGTATGTCAATAAAATTAACAATATAATGTATGTTATAATTCAAAGTTTTATGTTAACTAAATTTCAATTCCATTGTTTCAAAAAAAACCTTTAAAACAAAAATTCAGCTTTGTTGTCATGTGACCCATGAGCCATGAAAAATATCAACTTTTACAGTCGCTATCTTGAGTCAGAAACACCAGTTATGTTGATGTATGTCTAGACAATAAGTATGTATGTTTCAAAGTTCTTTGGCTGAATGCAGTAAAAACAAGTAATAAATTTTGTCAATGCCTGACAGTTGCCATGCCTACCTTCTATACCTATACTTGAGCTTTAGAAGCCAACATGTAAGTACTAAACATACTTTTACAGTCATAAGAAAGACATTGATTTACACTATAATCCAACAATCTTTGGTCGTTTCTTACCTAAATATGTTATAGTTAGATAGACAATTAAATTGTATTTAGGCTTTACTTTTATATTTTAGTTAGTTATGCATTATTTGTGTTTTAAGACTGATATCTGAAAGGTTAGGCTTACATTGCGAAGCAAGTAAAAAAACATTTTGCCGGAGGCTAAAGTATCTCTGTCATTCATACCGTTCTATCACCCATAGGTAATGTTGATGTGCATCAACATAAATAATAAGCAGTAAAGGAAAGGAAAATAAAACAGCAAAATTAAACTATTAGTGAAAAGTTAAAGATGTGAAATCATACATATGACCCAAAGAAGATATTTTAAGACTATTTGTTAATTTTATACATTTCATTGCACTAATGTTGATGATACTAGCTAGAGTTAGTGATATAGCAGAGAAAATGGAAAAAAAAATTATCTTAATTTACCTTAAAAAACTTTTGATATTCATTTAGGAGTTTCTAGAGATAATGCAAATGAAATGTGAAAAGGAATAAATAATGTTCTTATACTCAAAATGAAAATCACTTTACAGGTAAACTATTTAGAGTTTGAGTGCAAAAAATATATTAACCCTTTCACATCTGGTAGGTCAAAGTGCTCATATCACAACCTTTCACAGAGTTACATTCAAAATTTAATTTAATTATTTATTATCAATATATATGAATAAACTCGGCATCAAAATGCAGTTAATAAATCAAATATAAATATTATTTAAGTTTTTAGTTCTTAATTTTGTAAGGAAATATTTTTTTAAAAAACTTCAATTTACCCTAGTATGAAAACTGACATTTGTTATCTATGTCTTGCTCTTTTTTAATTTATTTACCACCCCTTTGAGAACTTTGGAATTCAATGTAAATTACTCATTATAATATAGTTATTGCTCAGGCAAAATATCATTTTTATAAAATTCGGGGCCATAAACTATAAAATGAGACCCTCCCTGCCACATCCTCTCTTTGACAAATTGCCAATAGTTCTCTCTGAAGTTAATATTATATCATTTATAACCAATAGAAACCCAAAGTTTTGAACTATCACATGTCTTATTATGTTATGTCAGTTTTGCTTCTAGTTCAACTTTACTCCAATGGGAAAGATATTGACAAGCTTAGCTGAATTTCTAATGGCTCTTGTGGCATAGTTAGGAAGCCAGAATAATTGTGATAGTTATGAGATGGGACATATTCTGCTTTTTTGCATGCTATTATTCTGTGCTCTTTGGAGCGTTATTTAATTAAATAAAAATGTATTGCAGTACTACCAATATTATAAAAAAGTAGGGTTAAACATCATTGACAGTTGACAGCAAAAAGACAATGACCCAGGTAACTACTTTATTTCTTGTTTTTATGTGTATTCTTTATGTATTATAATAAAAGTGACTAAATTGTAAAAATTAGAACCTATTTAGGTTAGATTAGGTAAAATAAAGAATAATAATAATAAAAAATTTTCACAAGGTTCTGTCACGTACATCTGCATGTTATGTAATTCGCTAGGGTAATGTGAGCTGCACTTTAGCCATGTAATCTCCAATTTTATGCCAGAAATATTAGTTTAGACACCATTCAAAGGGCAATAAAATAATAAAAGTTAAGTATAAACAAATGTATACTGTTGAAATATTTAAGCTATTTAGAATAACCAAATCAAATTTCATGTTACAATTTGAAGTCATTCTAGAAAGAAAAAAAAGGGTAATTTAGATTTATTTCAATATTTTTGGCGGTAGTTACGAGGTCAGTCAAATTCACCAATGTCAAATAGATTTAGAATAGAGAAAATAACTGATAAAATATAAAATTTATCTGAAAAAAAAAACATTTGATAGTTATTTAGGAGATTTTGGGGATTATGCAAACAAAATTTGAAAATTTTCAGATGAAGAATATTCTTAATCTTAATATGAAAGTCACTTTGTACTAAAAGCAGTCAACATTGATACCATATAATTAAACAAAAACTTTTAGTAAAAAACCTGATTTTTTTGTTTATGAAAGACTTTTAAAGTTTACTGAAAGCTTGCCAAGTTTTGTTAAGATACAATAAATACTTTCAGAGTTTATAGTATGTATATCACCATGATTACATGGTGGTTACAAGGTTCTGTAAAATACAGGTGTCCATCTTGATAGGGTTAAATAAAGAATTTTTATTAGAATTAGTAGAAAAAAATAAAAAAATATTTTATTTATCTGAAACTACATACTTTTAAGAAAGTTCTTGTCAAATTTCAAACAATTTCATCCACTAGTTGCATTTTTCGAAAGAAATTTCATGATAGTTACATAACCTACTAGCAATGTTCATATATCGTTTTGATAGGGTTAAATATACTGTGGATGCGAAATAATGGATACTCTTACTAAAAGATATTTTTTCTAATAATCATGATTAGAAATTCATGAACATTAAGTAAAATAATGCACTGTTTAATATTACAATTAAAATGAAAGTCAAAGTTAAATTATTTTTGTAATAAATGTTAGACAAAAATCAACAAACCACTGGAGTTGTCTCATCTAAAGCCTTGATAAAACATTCCATTGAAGACTTTTTACGCAAGGTGATGACGGTCAGGACTCTCTGGTGGTGCATGGCATTTAGCTGTCTTTTCTGTCCTTCTCCCTCCTCTTCTAGTGCATCCACAGTCTTCTGAAAACGCTGTACAAATAAAATCACAATTTGAGGAATGTCTGAAAAATCACAAATAAATGTTATAGCAGACAATTTATTTATCAATTTATCAGGCTTTTGTTAAAGGTTTTGTTTACCATTATAATGAAAAACTTACTATCCTTTTTCCCAATGTCCTGTCTAACTTTTCTTTTTTGAATGTATAAAAATACAGACAAGTGTGGCTTAATTTTTTTTTTCAACCATAGTTGTTTCATATGTCATCTTCACAAAATATAGGGTCACTTTCAAAATATAGACTTAATAGGTTCACTGTGAGGTCTGAAATACTCTAATATGGGTTACAGATTCCTATTCAGTCATTTTACTTTCTCTTGTTTGCATTCAGTAAACAGATTTAACCATTTGATAAGAAATCATGGCACAAGTGCTTATGAATCATACTTCTGTCATCATCTTCTTGAAGTCTTCAGCTCCTCGTGGATCTTTCAACTTCATTTCTTGGTAATGTTTTTCCAACTCACTCCACTTTTTCATGATCTCAAGTATAAAAAAATATATCATATAAAATCTAAAAAAAAGTGAATTTTCATAATAAAAAGTTTAATACTTTTCTTTGTTGATATATATCACAACATTTTAATAATAGCATACATTTTCTCTTGTTCTTATCAATTTTAGGGACCTCTATTCAATGACAGATATAACATATAAAAGTTGTGCTTTTTAGTTTTGCTATATTGCTAGTTTTGTAAACATGTCGATTAAAATGAATAAAAAACAAACTTAATACAGCCAAAACCAAAGCATGTGCTCCCAAAAAAACAGGTTTTACATATACATAACTATTCCCCCTTAACTTTAGCAACACAAATATTAGAAGTTTAAGATAAAAATGTACACTTGTTTTTCAGTGACCAGTACATGTCCATTTTCCAACAACTGATCAGCAATAGCATTATCTATTTGTAAACCTTAAATTTATCTGGTAGCTTGTTCTACAAGTATGAATGAAAGATATTAAGAAAGAAAAAAACAAAACATGAAAGATATAAGCAAGACTGTGCAAGTCAGACAAAGGGAAATGTTAAGGTTTTAAGAGATATGTGGAACGTTTAAACATTGCAATAATTTATACAGATACTACAGTGACAACTGCCTAATCATGCCACAAGTAGCTACAAGACCATGTTTACAAAATGCACAATTAAGCAGTACTAAGTGGAATACAACATGGAAGATGAACCTTGTATAGTAATTTGGGAAATTTCTCTAGACAGTAAAAGTTACACAAACTAGTCACTGACAATATATATACACACACACAATGAATTTTTATAACTAAACATTTTCTGACAGAATGTAATAGAAAATGAAATATACAGTGTATGTTGAATTGAACATTGCACTTATAAATTACACATACAACTTTAGAAAAAAAGTAAAAGAAGAGCTGTTGACATACTTAAATAATGCCTTAAGTCCATGTGTGGTATAACCTTGGTTAAAAATATTGAGCAACAATTTCATTATAATTATAAAAAGAGCCCAAATTTCAACAAGTAATTTGTTATTATTATTCATGTTTAAAATATTTCATTAGTATATATAACACACAACACACACCCAATAATGATTTAATAGATCACTTGGAGTATAACATAAAAAAAAATTAATAAATTAATAGTAATAGCTAGAATTAAAAGAACTTTGTCATGTTGTGGTGAGCACAGAATACAATATTTTCAAGGTGAAGTTATTTATTAAATAAAAATTAGTACGTTTCAGTTTAACCTTGCAAGATGGAAAAGAAAAATATATCTGACAGATCTTAACTACAGATAGATGTCCTTCAAAATGTCTAACATTCAACTGTAGTACAAGTGTTTAAGTGATCAAGTTTTATGTAACAAATAACAATGTAAACTGCGTAAGCTAACTTTTAGAAGCTACATTTCAACTTATTAAATTTAACGCTGCATCAAAAAAACTGAAAGGTTTATTTGAAACCCAGAATCACATGTTTTATGTTGCAAGTAATTCATAACCTTTATATTTCTATGCATAATAAATATAGATATCTAGTATTTAAGTACATACATGAGTATGAATTCTAAAGCAAGCTATGAGAAGCAATGTGATGGCAATAGCTGGTAATAAAGAACCACTTACAACGGATGTTTGTGTAACTTACATTCTTAAAATATATTACAATACCTCTGTCACTTTATTTCTGTGAGATTCCTGAAGATCTTTTTGAGCTTTTTTGAAAGCCTGGTGTTCATTTTCAGTGTCAAAATTTCTATAATAATGATCAACAGGACTTTCAGTTGTCGTAGTAGTTGTGGTTGTTAATGCTTCATCTTCAAAATCATCATCATCATCTTCATAATCATCATAATATTCCTCATCTTCGTCGCTAGAAGCTTCATCTTCAACAATGTTGCTCAGTTTAGAAGATTTTTTTGGAGACAATAAATTTTCTGTTTAAAGGTCCAACTATGATTACCATGTTTCACAACATTTAAAATTTAAACATATTAAAATAGTGAAAAAAAAAATAAACATGTTAGAACACAGTAAAAAAATTTAAACTGATGTGACTGAAAATGGGTATCTCATGTTAAAATAACTTTAATGCTCACTGATTCAGTTTCTCAAGCATCAAAACCGATACTACACACATGCAAAAATTATTAAATTATACACAAGTTACCATAGTAATAACTATATCAAATAATACAAAGTTACAGCCAAACATTTTTACATTCATTGTAAAAATATAACATCCTTTTAATAATCTAACAAAATTTATAGCTAAATGTGCATGTTTCCATATGGTATATCCACCATACATACCATTTTCTGGACAGCACACAAATTCTACACCAGAAAATATGTCTACACCACAAGGTAGCAGCATTGCAAAACTCTGCAGTCTCATGCCACTTGATTCACAGGATTGGGCCGCTGTTTGGTTCCATTCATCAAAAGATTGGCAGATGCTCTGGTTATGGATGTGATCAAACAGACAATGTTCTGGCACCAGCAAAGCATCACTTTGGAAAGGACCCTCTGTTTATAAGCATAATCAGTCATTTCTTCTATCAGTTTTACTTATTGTTCAGCATTATTACAATGTACAACAATCTATCTGATATGAAGTCAAAGACAGAAGAAAATAAAAAAGTGAAAATTAAATAAAAAAATAACTTCGCATTGATCAAATTAATTTCACATTTCCCAATCATATTGTGTAAGGTTAGTTTGTTTGTAGTTAAGCACAAAGCTACACAAAGGGCTATCTGTGCTCTGCCCACCACGGGTATCGAAACCCGGTTTCTAGTGTTGTAAGTCCGCAGACATACCACTGTGCTACTGGTGGGCCTTGTGTAAGATTAGAAATAAAATTATATGTATACATTGTTTAATTTTTTAAAGACCATATTTTTTGCTTAAAATCAGATTAAACTTGTTACAAGTTACCTTTTCAAACTCTTAATACTTATCCTATTATACATGCAAAAGTTTCATTCCCAGAGTAGCAGTAAGTTAGTAATAAGTTTGTTACAAAAATGAAAATGTTAAAAAAGATAAGCTTATTTTGAGCATGAAACTTCATTATGTTTATTCTAGTAAAATTACATGGTATATCTTTCATTATGTCCAAAAACAATAA
Source organism: Limulus polyphemus (assembly GCF_000517525.1). Taxonomy (NCBI): domain Eukaryota; kingdom Metazoa; phylum Arthropoda; class Merostomata; order Xiphosura; family Limulidae; genus Limulus; species Limulus polyphemus. The sequence goes on from NW_013666308.1 coordinate 138,474, forward strand.
TCATAAGCAATTCATTTCAATTTATATCTAAACTGGCCAATGTGAGGTAAATCACACAAGAAGTGAATATGTATACAAACTCAGGTGAAGTAGCATATTACAAATAATATTGTTGTGATGTCAAAAAATTTTGGTAAACTTTTAAAAAGTCCCAATGCTGGATATTTTTCACTGAACACCTCACTCAACAAAAACTTTTGTCTCTTGCTTCCTCTTTGATTACAAATATCTACACTAGAAATTTAGAAAACTGATGCACAGTAACTATATCTTCCTTAATTAATTTTTGCTATTAAAATTTTGATATAAAATTACAAACCCAAACATCGATAGGGTTTAACCCAGCTTGGTCCTTTACATCTTTTCTGCCCATTTTTACACCAGCTGTCAATTTTGTAATACTGACTCGACTCTACTATGTTTCGAATGTCCCTGTTTGGATAAGCCTATAAAAACAAAACAAAAAATAACTGTACTACATTATACGATATCAACTGTAAAAGCTTAAAACTAAGATAATATTACGTTAGGGATACTAACAACAAAAAAAGCAAACAATTGTAATCAGGATATTACACTTCCCTTGTGTGAAAGTCACCTTTAACGAAACTTTTATCAGTAGACATGTACATAATTCTACTTAACTTCCCACTTGATTTGCAGCCTTATGTCCTTCATAATAATCTTGCTGTAAAATACATACTAAACCAGTGACACTTCTACATGTACATCAATCTTCTCAGTCTAAAATAATTGTATCAATTATGATATTTACCACTTCTGCTACAGTCCAGAAAACACTTCTATTATAGCAGTTAATGACTTACACACAACAAAAATGACATTGGTAAAATTTTTTTTTCATCTATAATTTGAATGAGAAAGATAATATACTGGGTCTTCAACAACTTAAATACTTGATGCATAAAAATTCAAATTTTCATAACCTGTTGATATAATTCACACACACATCATCACTACATTTTTCTATAAATCTAATACATCAACTTAATCTCTAAACTATTTGTAACTGATACTACCTTAGTGCTGTAATTCAATATTTTTTATGACCCTAATACAAGGTTTTGTTTCTAACAAAGTATGAGACTAATACTTTCAATGTTGAGTAAATTGTATACTAAAAGTTACAGGTAAGATAAAAATTTAAAAATTTAGTTGAACCACACCATTGGTGCATAGCTCCTTGGAAAATCTTATTTCTTTTCATTTAATTATCAAGTTTTTAAACAATAAAACAACTAACAACATCATACAAAAAAGTATCTATTGTAGAATACAATGTATAAATATAAGAAAAAAAAAGTACATACTATCTATATTTCCTCTACAGCTTTCATTTAGTCAGCCACTATGTCAAAATTAACTAAAAAGTCTTATGCCAACACTGGAAAAATCTAACTCGCACTAAAAATGTTGAAAGAAAACTGTACAGCTGTTTTATTGTACACAATACAACATAAATGAGTGACCTTTACAAGATCCATTTACAACACTGGAATAACTAAGATAAAGATGATTTATGACTGCAAACCTATTTTTAAAGGTTAATATTGCAATTGTTAATAAACTATAAATACACATACACATATATATATATATTGTCTTTCAGCATAACTAAATAAATGATTCGTCTTTTAACTCTTTCAACCCAGGCTTGGTCCCTTGGACAAACCTTGTAACCATTTTGTGCTATAACTTTTAATTTAGTAAGCAAATGTTAATGTAATTTGGCAGCTTATCAGTAAACATTACAATGTTTTGATACCCAAAACA
>NW_013666308.1:140288-156739 GCF_000517525.1 Limulus polyphemus
CTTTATAATATCTGGATAGTTATCAAACATTCTTAAGTAAAAAGCTTTATATTTTATGTTATTTTCAGTAATTAATCTATGCACGGATTCAGTAGATTTGACATATCTCACAACCACCATAAAAAATTTGGAAAAAACATAAATTATGCCTCTTTCATTCTAGAATGAACACAAATTATAACACAAAAACATAAATGTTTAGACGAAATAGCTTAAATCTCATAACATTATACATTTATATATATTTATTAGTTTTATTATATTGACATTTCAGCCAGAAGTTACATGTACACTCATGTTACCATATCAGATAATATAAAGGTGACCTTTGGTCTGTACAAAGTAACTTGTCTTGGCCATGTTTTAGTCAACTACTATTTTGTAAAATACAGTCACATTTCAATTATTATACATTATATATGTATATAGATTATTGATATTTTGAAACAAGTTCTTAGTTAAATTTCTAAAACATAGAACAGTAAATAAAGAAGTAAAAAAATTATCTCTTCTAGTTATGACATTTGTACTTGGTTACTGCTTCACGTAGGTTGCTAACCCTTTAAAAATTTTGCACGTGGAGGATATGAAACAAAATATTTTTTTTAGGTTTTATATATATACATTTGAATAACTAAAAAATCATAAATTACTACATCAATACCATAGAATTCTACTATAATTTATCAAACTTAGTAACTAAGCTGTAAAAAAAGTATGAAATTTCGAGCAGACTAAAGACACAACCTACATCATTGAAACCTTACTTCAAAAGAAATGGTGCTAGATGCATTAAAAAGGCTGAGAAAACCACTAGGGAGACATTCTAAGCTTCTGATTGATTATTCATGTCATATATAAAAAAGTAATTGTATATAAGGGAGCGTTTCCAAAAATGGAAGATGTGAGCAGGGTGCAACTGTCTTTGGTTTATTAAGTGAGCAAATAGAAAAGATAAGACCTTCTTATTTTATATTCCAGCTTGTCAATATCTGTAATTTGAGTTTCTAATTCGTATGTAACTATAGACTTAGTATTTTGACTTCACAAGCATCTAATTTGAACTAGTACTGCATTAAACATACCATGTGACACATAAAAATCAGTGTTTGTGTTTTTTTAATATTTACTTTTAGATTGACAAACTGAGTAATATATAGTTCTAAAATTTGATTTATAATCTACAGTTTGATACCAAACTTATTAACATAAATTCATGAAACAGTAGTTCAATAAAATTTTAAATGTGAGTCAACAAACGAGATGACATGGCCTTTCACCTGTGACCCATCTCGAAAGGGTTAAAACAGATTTTCAAAAGTTAAATGTTCTAAATGTCAAGTTATTAATATAAAGTAGCAGAGACCTGCAAAACATTTGCTGTCAAATTAGTATCATATTGCAACAGTATTTCTTTAAATACAAGATTTGTAAAATAATACAAACGAAATGTAATCACAGACACCAAAATATGTAAGTCTACTTGTATTTAAGGTTGTACTTTATAAAACTTTAACTAATGTTAGGCCTAAGTTCGACAGAGTGATGAATTAACACTTACAGTGTACATTTTTTACATTAGCTTAGTTAGGACTAAATAATACTGTACTTAATACTATCTACAAATAAACTAAGATGGGACCTCATTGCATTCAGATTTACGAGGCAATAGTGGACCCCCTGCATAAATAACCTAAGACCTGACAGTGTTCATAAGAGGGTCAAAGCACACCCCCACCAGATAGCATCAAATCTGGAGCAGTTTTATGAGCAGGCTCCTACCGACATCTGGGGAAAACTTCCAGGGACCCAGGTAAGAGGGTCTCCAACTTTGCTTTCTTCTCTGAGAGTGGAGAAAACTCAACACTCCAAAGGAAAATCCTCTGTCCACCACCCCAGTGACTGAGAACTGGGTGTGGTAAGGACTCCCTAGCTCCACTAGATGCAGTAGGGGGACATGTGTGCGGTGGTGAGTCTTGAGGAAGAGGTCTCCGGAGCCAGTGCAACATGTGAACCACATTCCCCAAGTTTTAAAAGCAAACCGATTTCGACTGATTCAGCTCTAAGATCAGCAGGGACTGGCAAAATCCCCTTTAGTATTACTCATGATAGTACATGAGTAGCGGTCCATTGGATATGTATTGTGAGATAACACTACCATCCAGAATTTTGTCTAGATGGTCTTGTGGAACACCTCAGCTTGACAGAGCCTGTTGCAACCATGAACCGATATAAAGGTTGCTAGTGCAGAATTGAAAAAAATACAAGAAGAAAATACCCTAGAAAAGAAAACTGTTGGGAGAAATCCACATACTGGCTTGCAAAATATCCCCCAGAGAACAATTTAGACGGGCAGACAATGATATTGATAAATGCCAATTCAGGTGAGAATTAGTGTAGAGTATATCCCGATCTACAACAGATAACCCAGAATAGACTATAGGAATCAACTCCCAAAGTCCCCTGGTTAATGCAATGAGTGATAAATCCAGGGACACTGCAGGATCCCACTAAATATAAAACCAGTGCATAGGGCCTCTGAACAGTTCCGTACAAGCCACAGAGCATCTAAGTGCTCTGACTGGACACAAACGATCTGGGTATGATAGATTCTAAAGATGTGAAATGCCTGGAAAAAGAATACGAAAAAATAATTTATTCCCTTCTCTGGCAGTGAGTGTTCAGTAGGAAGGATCTGTCTGGATAGAGCAAAAATAGGTGGAAAGATAGAGTCTGCTCAACAGGGATAGCAAATAAATCAGAACAGCTGCGTCCAGAAGCTAACAATAGAAATATATCTTGAAGGAAAGGTGATACAAAGAACAGGAGGCCATAGGTATGAAGGGATAAAATGATAATGCATGAAAAAACAACTCTAAAGTTCCAATTAGGCAATTGAAATGTTTTTTTGGGATGAAGAATATGGAAGAATCATAAAACGAGATAGCACATGAATCAAAAACCTTTATATACGTAGAAGAGCAAAAGGAAGCAGTGAAGGATGTTGTATATAATGCAAGGTAGAAGCCAAACCTTTCAAAAATCCATGACAAAAAACTTGAAACTATGGAAACTGTTGGATGAAGTGGGTTGAAGGTTCACCGAAGACACCACTGACAATATGTAGTCCATTTTCATTGATAGACTGCTATAGTAGGTTGATGAAGAATATAGTCAAATAAATGGAAACTGTAGAATTTAAACCCCTATGGTCAAGCAAGGACTGCATAACTTCCATGCATGAAGCTGGAGTCGTTAAACCTCCAGGTGTTGAAGGTTGTCTCAACAAAGATGAATGAAGAGGTAGTGGTAAACATTCCTGGAGCAACTGAAGAAGAGAAAACCATGTCTGAGCAGGCCAAAAAGGTGCTGACAAGAGAACCCAACATCGGGTGAAATGAATCATAGACAAGAGTCTGGGTAAGAGATGAATAGAAGGAAAGACATACAAATGGAATCCTGTCCAGTCTTGACTGAAAGCATCTATCACCAGAGCTTGTGGATGTGAAATTGGAGACTAGAACTGTAGGCTAGCATTCCAATGGGTTGCAAAGGTGTCAATTATTGGAGAGCCAAACTGAGAACAAATCCATTGAAAGACCACCTGATGAAACATCCAGGCTGGTGGAAGAATCTGATGGGGTCGAGAAAGGTGATCTGCTATCAAAATCATAACCCTTAGCACATGACAGGCTAAAAGATGGATGTCATTGAAACGAGACGAAAAAGATGATCCAAAGCCCGAAAACCAAGACCTCAAGAATGAGAACTTCCCTGATGAGAAAGATATGAAACCACTGTGGAGTAGTCAGAATAAATCATGACCATTTTGTCATGCAAGAGAGGAAGACCTGGAATCATCGCTAGATATACTGCAAGAAGTTCAAGAACATTGATATGCAGGGTAGATTCGTAGTCAGTCCAAATACCCCCGGAATGCCTACCCCAGAAGAAAAGTATCCCATCCATGAAGAGATGAATTTCCACACAAGGAGGTGGCATCCAGACCCTGATATTTGTGTTGTTCCTGTCTAGTCACCACTTGAGATCTGTAAATTGTTCAAGCAAAGAGACTGTGTGATCCAAAGGATCAGAATGCATGAGCCACTTGCCATGAAATGATCACTGAAGGGATCTCATATGGCCTGATCCAATGGTATGAGGGATTCTATGGAAGCCCAAGTCCCCAAAACAGACAGAACTATCCATGCAGTGGGAGAAGGTGATATAAGCAAATGCCTGACAATCCCTTCCCTAATGTGAAGTCCGAGGGGAGAAAGTTGAGAGAATGGATTTTTCCAACGTGATATAAAGTGTGCCCTTCTGGCATTGGAAAGGAGAATCTGTAGATGTAGTGCAGCAATGTGACAGGTTGGTGCCAAAAGAAGTCAATCTTCCAAATAACAATGTGTGCACAGACCCATAAAATGAAGATGCTGCTCAAATGCCGTACTACTCGGCAGAAAACACATGGTGCTGAAGCAAGTCCAAATGGGAGAGCTTGGACCTGCTACATCTGGTCCTCGTGCAAAAAATGTAGAAATAGAAGAAAAGACTGTGCTATGGGGATGTGAAGGTAGGCATCTGTAACATCAAACTTGGTCATCCAAAGATCAGGTGTAAAGTGCCATTGAAGTTGAAGAAAAAATTCCATGATGAAACGAGGCTGTAGGAAGAGATCGAGTCGAGACTGACTGATGAGAAGATGCCAATTTCTAGTGTTCTTGGTCACCACAAAAAGACGGGAGAGACCTTCTGAATGGGTAGACACCGATGCCACTGGCACCATTCTGAATCAGGTTACGGACAGCCTCCACCAAGAGTGGACCACCCACCCCAACTGCCGACTACCACCAGAAAACAAAGGAGGATTGGACATGGTCTGGTTAACCCCGGTGCCAGATACCATTACATAGGAATCCATACCCGCATTTTTATTTTATTTTGTTTTTTTAAATTGCAAAAGAAAACCAACATAATATCAGGAATTGGAAAAAACATCAACATCAGATTACTGTCAAAATGCTTCATAAGAAAATGTTAACCACAAAACATAACTCTTAGCACAAGAGCTTTGTCGAGAAAAAAATTATTATACTGTCGACATACAGTGCTTATATACAGTACCTGCATAGAGGGCATGTGAGGGCCGGTGTAAAGTTTTGCAAATTAGATACTGCTGAAGGCAGTCGAGTGGGATATAAAGACTGGAGCAAGCGAACAATATGTCTAGATGGCAAAGATGAAGATCAAGAAATAGCTATAAGTGTCAGTGGAGGCATGTACGTTTTGGAATTAATTTTCAAATAAGAAGAACAATACTTTAATTTTTAATTATTATTAAGTAAAATGCCTTACTCTAAATTCTACTGTTTCATGTTTGTGCTTGTATGTATCATGACTTCAGTGATGTCATTTTTTAATTTTCTTATTAACTAATATGGAAATTTAAATATAAACATTAAAAATAACTCAATTTTTGCAAATTACACTCTAAGCTAGCTGGTTAATTTCTAACTCAACTAATTGTACTTCTCATACCAATATAGATATAGAATAAAAATTAAACAGTTCACCATATCAATCAACATTTTAAAGTTTTTCAGCATATTTGTAATCCATTTAGGTGTAATTTTAACAAGGATTACACTTTTATCTTTTATATTTGGATCTATTTCGAACTTTATTTCACAATTCAAACATACCACTTAAAAAACATACAGGATCTCCAATAAATTTACATTTAATGCATACTACAATTCAAATTCATCATGAGAAACTGAATGTGGTAACACTGTTGTATGGTGACATTTTACAGTAACTTGCAGTTAAAACAACTTAAAGCTCTTAACATAAGAACCACTCACAGAATAACATTTCATGGATATATTTTGGAATGAATCCACTGTTCTACTTTCTAACTGTCAGTGATCATTTGAGTGGTTCTTATTTGCAAGTAAAATTTCAGGTTAAAAATTCTAAAGCTCTCATCCCCTAATTTTGTTCCAATGTACAAAAAATATTAAATGTCAAATTTCATCCATTTTGGACCATATTTAGAGGTTGAATTTCTATATTGCAGTGGCCTGGTATTGTATGTACTGTGTGATATACAACATATTTATGGATTATAAATGATTTATTTAAAGTGTAATATTATTTTATTGCATGCTCAATAGTATAATTACAGTTATATGATTTTGGTATGGTTAGTCACTTTTGCATTGTTTCCTTCCTGCTGATGAGAAAGCATCTTCTGTGATTCTGCACCACTTGAAGTAGGAATTGTTTCTGTTCTCCTTTATTTGTTATGATGGCATCATACGACTTCATAAGGGTCACACCCCTTCCGTCATTGTCATTTACCACATTCAAGTGTTAAATTGTCTGTTGTGCCTCCCTTTAAACTTTTCTGAGCTCCCATGATTCGGGGTCATGATCCAAGAAGTGATATGGAATTTTGAGGCACCTTAAGAAGTTTGTTGTGTTCTTTGCAACAAAAATCTTCAATTGACATATTCTCAGAGTTCCTAATATTTTGGAGGTTCATCCATGTCTTCCTTTTCATTTAGTGCTTTTATCATTGCTTTTGTCTCTGCAGATACAGCAGAATCAAAAAATTCCAAACCAATGAATTTCTCACAGAGATGCCATAGATGTCCAGCAAATATCTGATAGGCAGATTATGAAAGGTCATAATTTACTTTCTTATACTTAACAAGACATTATAGGAAGTTAAAATCATTGTGAGAAGAGGAGCAGAAATGGCATAAGAAGCTGTGAACCATGCCCTAAGATAAACTCATACAAAGATTCACGTGTCACAGAGTCTTCTTTCCATATGTACAGTGAGCTAAAAACTGTCCCATAAACATCCAGATCTTTAGGTCATATAATGCCTTGACTATCCATCATGCAGTGTTCTAGGTGCTATAACTCGCACTCTAGGAAGAGGGATCCTACCAAGAAAAGTTATGGCTAGTTCAAGAAGCTCCTAATAATCATCTCTAGGTTGGCTGACCTAGAAACTACTATAGTTTCATACAGAATATTCTAGAAGTAAAAAAATTATTTCATGAATTACTTATATATGGAATGTTCTTGAACATTCTGAATAATGTGGAATAGTCTGGAATGTTCCATAATATTGCAGAATATTCCATAAAAATATGCTAGAACATTCCAGAAAAATCTAGAACCTTCCATAATTATTTAGAATATTCTTAAACATTCTAGAATATTCAGATATAATGCAAGCTACAAGGTAGCATTTCAACTACTACCTAGAGCAACCTCTAAATGTTATTCAATATGATAAAATTTGGTGTGAATTACTTTTTATATGCTAAAACAAAACAAGGAGGTGAAAGTGTTGTAAATCAAAACTTCAAAAATAAGGATCACCCTAGTGATCATGCTATTGTAAAAATATTTAACTTACAATGTTTTTTGCTTCATATTTCTCATAAAACCAACAAGATATATAGATAATACTTATGCAAGACTGTAAGGGTAATGTGCCAAGCATTACAAATATTTTTGGTTCATTAAAGTATAATCTCCCTTACAAATTCAAATGTCAGTCAAACAAAGCAAAGTAAACTTGTATATAAACAAATTTCAGCACCTTTTACAACATATTTTTCTCATAGTAAAACAGCTGACATTTATATTGGTGTCAATGATCTAACTTTTGGTTGTACAATGTCAAATAACCAAATGCTATTGTCAAAACCTGCTACATAATTCTAACACAAAAGAATGTTAACAAATACTTCTTTTTGTAAAAAATTAAAATATTATTTTTTACATATAAATCTGTTTTACATTAACAAAAATATAAAGAGAAAATTTTATCTTCAATAACTGTAACACTGAATTGTTTTACATTATTACCTTGCGACAATATTCTAGAACTTCAAGTTTGTCCTTAGTACAAAATCCTTTCTGGTCACCTTTGCTGGTAACCCATCGAAGGTTTTCACTAAGATACTTCCTGTGAATTTTTCCATGACCACAAAGTATGGCTACCATAGGTTGAAAATGATTTAGGGAAGCATCTATGTTTCCAGCAACAGCCTAGAAAACATTTTAGACAACAATAAGAGCATTAGTAAAAACACAGAATTCAGACATCTATAAATCTTAGACAAACACACTTAGAGGCAATATAAAAAGTGAACAGACTACCTTCCTTCATACTCTGCTTGATCTCATAATCATAATACTTTATCATTTTATTCCATCCAGTATGCATGTAGAATGTTGAAGATCTTGCCAAATTTAGAAAATTACAGAAGCAGAACGTAAGCCTCAATGTTATTTAACTCTGGAATTTCTCAAATTACCATATTTTATATAAACACAGGGAAAGACCATTTATTTATTATTTACATGATAAGAAAAATATTTTTGAATTCCCTACTGCTGTCACACATATAACAATTAAAAATTTTCTTTGCAAGTCCATTGATTCAAAACAGATGGCTGTCATACTTAAAATAAAATGATAGCCAGAATATTAGGAATGACAGTTAAAAAGCATTGTTAAAACTACAATTTAATGCTATGAATATAATGATATTAATAGTGAAAAGAAAGACAAAATGAGTAAATGCAAACAATTATTGAACCAGTTTTCAATTCCTTAACTTCTATATCAAATACTGTACAGTTATTCTTTTCCCAGCTTCACCAAGGTGTTACTTAATTCTACATTTCTAAGATATTTTATAGCTTTAGCAGAGAATTCAAAAGGGAAGAGAAGATTGTTTTACAAAATTCTTATCCTCTGTCAAAGATTATGAATAGAATTACAAGTGCAAGATTTTTCAAATATTACAGAAAAAAATGTGTTTAGCAATAGAAATAACAATTGCTTTTTTTAAACAGGTTTTGTTTTTAATAATCCTAATAAGTAAAAAAAACATCTTTCGAAGAATAACTGTTTCAATTGCTGCTGCTGCAAGATGTTAAATCAGCATGATAAATATTATTTATAAAAATATCAAAAATGAAATAATACAAAGATATAAAACATACAATTACAAATTACAGAATGTGAAAATGAATGAGATTAATAAGTATAATCATGTCAGTATGAGCAATAAGACATTTTCCAAATTCAAAAGCCAATTGAATCTAAACAACTTGTACTGCATAGATGGTTGATTAAATTCATAATTTTATGCTCTAGTCTAGATTATGTACATGGCAAAACTGATGCATGCAGATCCTAAGACTGAAATTTAGGTAATGGGATTTACAATAAGTATGAAAGATGTATTACTTATTAGTTGAGTAAATCCTACTATTCACAATCCAATTTTAAAAAATAAATGTGAAGCCAAATCCACCCCTCATCAGTATCCCTATATGAGGGCAAACTGAAAGAATAAAACTAAGCTTCATATACTTAAACTTTAATTTCACGGGCTAGGGCAGAGAGAAATTGAGGTTCTAAGCTCATAAGGTTAGGGTTAATTCTTATTTATAAGTTCTATACTGATTAAGAATAACTTGTACCTAACACAGGGTCGCAAATAACCAAAACATCACACAGTGTGATAAAGCTTAATGTTCATCTGACAAATGGAAAAATTACAAATACTCTGCAGTACTTGTAATAACCACTAATTTTAACTTAAGTCTAAACTCTGAAATAGTGTAAAAATCAGGTTTAATTATTAAATTCTTAAATGTGAACAGATTAGCTACGCTGTTATCCTTCATGATGGCCTCGAATGAACAGCTGCAAAACAATGAACAAGGTCTTTCGGTTGGTACACCTTGGCAACCCCCAACTTACAATTTTGTAGGTTAAGTTTAATCCTACTACTGAGAACAAGCTAGCTTTGGTGGGACTAACTACTAACTTATTAATATAGGGCCCATTATTATATGCACATGTGAAAAAACATTTATATTTTTGAAAGAATACCAACCTCCACATATCCAACACTGTCTCTAGATAATGATGCTATCAAGAATAACGCAAAAACGATATAGCTTTTCATTCTTACATTAAGTATTTTCAACACTTTTAGTAAAACTTGTAAAACCTTTCGATAAAATTCTAGTTAACACACCCCTTCTCCTTCTATGACAAAACACTTTTATTTCCCATGATCCTCCAGTGATCGCAGCCTTTTTACTACAGAGTTAAGTTATCGTCCTAGCAATTGGCTTACAAACTATTAAATGTGACATTAAAGCCAATCACAGTGACCTTAAGAAAGAAGGATTAGAAACGAGAAAGTGAGCATGCGCTTACCGATGCTGGCACAGACACAAACAAACACACACACACACATATATATATATATATTGATTATTTTTCTTTGTAAGGAATACACCACTAAAATTAAATGCAAAATAATAATTAATTTTAATTTATAAAGACCATAGATAGATAAAAATCGTTCCCTTCAGTTCATATCTTTAATTTGTCTTTCTCCTACATTATTATTGACAGCACGCGCACAGGTTGACGTCAAACTATAGAGATTGCAGTCATTCGTGATGCCACCAAATTGATTTTAAATGAGTGTGAATAGTCCATATCACAAACCATAGACATCATAGAAGGCACAGACTATTGGTGGTAAATTGTCGCGAGCAACTAAAACTTTACTGGTGACACAAATATTATGATTTTACAATTTTCAAAGGAATAGTATTTAAATAATTTCAGCCCTTCGGTAATACATGTCCCCATTATTATCATTAATGAACTGAAAAAATAAAGTACGGCAAAACTACTAAGTCTGTCAGCTGCCGCCGTTAATTTTGAACTCTTGACCAAAGGAAAGGCATTCGATCAGCAATACACTATCATCCATCATCAGCGCTAATTAATGGATTGTCTGTCTCTCTTATAACGTACTTACGTCTTAAAGCGCAAGGAATAGTTCGTGGTATCTCACGGATTTGAACCAGCTTTGTCAGTTCTGAAATCCAGAACACTACAAAAGGGCCAACCTTGTAGTAAATAAGATGATATAAATTATTGTTTAATGCTACTTAAAATTTGATCATGTGATATGTGTAATATAAAGATCTATTTGAACTAAAACAAGATAAAATGTTATGAAATTTATATTTATTAGAACAAAAGAAAAATAATAGAGATAACATTATAAGTTGACAAAGGCGAATGTTTGATTAAGATGTGTAGTCCTCTACTCATTATTAATAATCTAAATTACTTTAGGTGATTGGATAACATGTGACAATTATCCACTATTACTCAATATACTAACTGGTTATTTATTTATTTTTTCATTTGTTTTCTTCACCAAAACGTGAAATTCTGTAAAGAAAATTTTATATTGTTACGCCTCCGTTCGTTAGTTAATTTTCCGTAAATTTCGTTGCGACGAAACTTTAGCGACACAAGTCCTTTCTTAAGTAAAACTGGTTTATTCTTTCTGAATACAACTTTGCAATACACTTAATTTCCACAGTCTCGCTATAAAAAACGCTATAATTCACAACGAACGTCTCACGTGCTCAACTCAACAATACTCTGTCCGCAGTTCAATTACACATTGTTACATCGTTCCCGTCGCTTCTTGGCCGGTCTTATATATACAAGACTACCCCATATCTAGTAGTCTCCCGACGCTTCATGAACGTTGTAGAAGCGCGTGGCGTGTTACTAGATTCACGTGGCCTCCGCTGTCATAACGATATGAAGGTCTAATCTATGTAGCGGGAATAGCGAATCAAATAATAAGTTAGGCATCTACATCAACTTTTCTTCACTGAAATTCACGTACTGGTGAAGAAAAGAAATTAACAACAAAATAAGGATGAATGTTATTACATTAATTGAGTTTTGGGCCGAGAGCTTTTTAAGTTCATTTCTCTTTCAAATGCATTTACTTCTGAATAATATACGGTAATTTAAGTTTTTAACTGAGCCATAAAATACAAACACTGAAATTGGTGTTAATGTTTCTTATAGAAGTTTTAATATTCTATTTGTGATTTCTGCGTTCAAATATTCACACTCTACTCCAACTTTTTTCTTAAAATTAACGACGATCAAGTTGTTGCTATGGGGCTTGATTATTAATCTTATTTCAATAAAATGAAACAGTTGAAGGAATTTTCACACCCTTCCAAAATTAATCAACTCTTTTATATACGCTGATGAATGTTGGTGGTGTTAAATTTGTCATTAGAAGTTATGATGTCTATATGTTTAATCACACAATCATTTATCTGCCTTCTTCAAATACAAATAGAAAACGTAAAGAACCTGTTACAGATTTTTAAAAAAAATGAGGTTCTTATAATCGTGGGATGAGGTTCCGTGGTTCGCATCTCGTTAATGCCCAAAAATAAATCATGCTTCGCACATTGGGGCAGTGAGTGCATTATAAGAGTGATGATCAAATCCCATTATTCGATCTTACTAGAAAAACACAAGAGTTGGCAACTGATAATACTGACTAGCTTCCTTCCATCAAATTTATCACTTTAAAATTAAGGACGGCTAGCGCAATTTTGCCCTCGTTTAAAAATTAAAAAACAAGAAAACTAAGGACTATACCAAAGTACTTAAACGGAGACACAAGTAACAAACAAATTCAAATACAGAGTAATAAATCCTGAAAATACAAAGATATGATTAAAAGTTCTATAAAGAAAATCTAACCATTTGGCCAATGCTTCGGCCAAACGATCTTCATCAGTCCCGAAACGTTGACCGCACAACTGGTTTTCATTTACATCAATTTTAATTGTATCTGTGCATTTATACAGGGGGGAACATGCTACTAGATCTCAAGTAGGATGTTCCAAAGTTACATGTAATCATTGTATCTATTTATGTTAAGATGGGGCTTGGTGTGGTCCAGTGGTTAACATGCCTAGCTACGTATCGGAAGGTCCAAGGATCGAGCCGCGACATGCCGCCGAACACGCTCCGTACTTTTAGCTGTGGGAGCGTTATAACTGTGATAATTAAGAGTAACCTCAGTGGGTACTGCTGACTGTTACTCCCTCTCCCTCTGGCCAACAGTTCTAAATAAGTGATAGCTTTACCTGAATATTATGGATTTCTGACCAGGCCGCTCGGCTCACGAGTCATCTAAGAGGCCATTTATTTTGAAATACTAATATCGAAACACGGCCTGTGCTTGAAAATTCCACTTGCGAAAGCGTATATTAACAATGTATTCGTACATGTTGCTAAGAAATCACATTGGACAAAAGAATTGATGAAATGCGAAACACGAAAATCAGCGTTTTCGGAAGGTAAACCTTCTTTTTATGTTCTCAAAGTCTGATTGAATAATACATCTAACTATAATTAATTTTTTCGGTATAATCATTCTTGTTCATAAAATTTGGTAGTGAAGTTCTATATTTATATTATAGATACAACTGATACTGAGGAAACGTCTAATCTTATATATATACACGCACAGATATGCATCCAGTTCAAAATTATAATATTTATTGTTAAACATTTAACATGTTTTATCAGTTTTCTACGATAAAGCCTTGAAATATTCCTAAATGACTGTAAAATGAATTTTATCTCGTATACAATTGTCACTTCAGGATTATGAAAATGAGAAGGCGAAGGGGTGGCAGAGATTTGAGCTTGGAGCAGAGGCGGACTGGCCATAACAGCAGTCAGTGTAATCACCGGGCCTGTCCTACAGTTTTAACCACTGGTAGGCCCGCTGGACTATTAATATATATATGTATATATGTATATATATATATATATATATAACAATAAATAAATAAATAATATAACATAAAATGAAGTCTTCTTGTTTTCAAGTTATTTTGCACTCGTCCACGTAAAGTAGTAAGTCTGTTTTTGCTATTGCTATTACTAATTAAGTACCTCCAGACAAAAGGACTTGAAATTGTGATATCGCACAGAATGGTAATAGAATTTTTTAAAATTTAAAAAGCATAAGAAATTACTTCAATAGTCCAAAAGAGAAAGCTGTCAACTTCGCTGCATTGCCAACGAAGACTTAGAAGGAACAGGTTGCAGCATTTTGGTGCATTAATTCTCTGAAGGCAGAGCGAATTCGGAAAAAGAAGCGGATGGCTGAAAAAACTTTAGAAGACAATCCAATTCAAGACCGGAGAAAAAGTATAAAATTGGTGTCCACAATGCTGTTCCGGATTAAGTGATTAGAAGCATGGAAAACAGGTTCAAAAATGAGATTTCACTTTATGCAGACTTTTCTTGATCATCGAAATTTTCTTAACTTGAACAAGCATCTTGCACCCCAGACCTTGGCGAAGCTAAGTGAAGCTTTGATGCAATTTTACCCAGATTTATCGTCTGAGATTTTGAAAGAAAAGCTGGTAGCTTTTTATCTAAACGGTCAATACTAAATAAAAGTGTAATGGCTGGATTTGAGATGAAAATAAAAGAGGAACCCGAACACAATAGTGATTTTAACTCTAATGAAAGCGACGGTGAAGCTGAGAAGAGGGTATGTCCAAAATTCAGTTGTGCTACATGTTGCTACGCTATTGTAAAACAATATAACTTATATAACGATAAGTTTCATAATTTTTTCTGTACGCTTGTTTGGAAAATTCACTTACTTACTTAGATGAAAATTCGTTGAAATGGTGAAATTTTGATTCATTCCATAAACACCTATAGAGAGAGTTAGGCGGCTTTATAAGTACAATAAGCTTTAGTTTTGCTCAGTCAATACTGTGAAATAATCATTGTTAATATTCATACATTTTAAAGGTGATTTTAAATGGGCGATTTTTATGGCCGCCATTTTGTTTCATCACGATTCCGACTATTAGGTACTACTGTACTTAATTATACTAGAAACACGCTCTTCTATTTTACGAGTTTCTTTAACGGTTTGACACATTTTTTCAATAAAGTATCACATTGACTCTGTAAATTAATTACTTAATTAATTAAATTAACATGCACTGTTCTTGTTATATTTTTTAGTTTATTTTCATTCAAAACGGAACAAAGCTTTTTCGAGTTTTAATATCTTAAGCCTAAAGTTATACATCACTCTACTAGTAGGTATACTTTGTTGCTGTGAGCGTCGATTTATACTTAATACTAGTTGTTTTTATCGTGATTTTTATTTATTTTATATCGCCGTGCGTGCAAGGTTCCTAATCTTATTTCTTTAGCCGGCCTTGTCCTAATTAATTCATTCGTTCATTGTGGACTGGGCTACCCAATAGACATAAGAAAATAATTTCTAACACTTTCTTGGTCACAAAATATCATAGAGCCGGTAGACTATATGTAGGGATGACCAAGATAGTCAATAGGCATAATACAAATATGCACGCTAAAAATCAACAATGACAGAGAGTTTTACTTTAATATATGATTGCCACTCACTTTCATTTGTTTCTCTACCCAAAAACAAGGCAAGAAACCATCGCTAAGATACCAAACCAGAAAGTGACCAATCCAAGATGTTCATCTTTTTTCTTGTTGTTTCAGTCGAGATAACTCTACAACTACTTTAATACTAACGTCAGTTTAAACCTAAATTCACTCTATGTGTTTCTGGGCAGTGCACTATGTCATCGCTTAATCGTAATAACTAATAATAATTAATAAAACAACAACATAATTATAATGTAAACGATGTTATCATTACCTCTTAAACTTAGCTTTCTAATAAATATCTACTGTTCCTTAAATACATGACGAAACTGGAATTACCAGCCAATAACAGACGAACATTAGCTGACTGTAACATGTATAATACTCGGTGTTTTGTACACTATACAATCGTCATCTTTAGGGAGCCAACCCCTATATTATCTATGAAGTGAAGAAGTAAAAAAAAATCAATATATATATTATCAAATGTTATTGCACACATTCAAAGAATACATTAACTTTCAGTCAGGAGGAAAAACGACACAAAACAAGTAATAAAAAACATTTTGTAAATATAAAATGATATAGGGATGGCAGTGCCAAAAATAATGCAAACAGGAATATACGGCTATCAAAGATCTTTACATGACTTTAAATATTAAAAGTTAATGCCACACTATAAAATGTATACACGACTTTAATATTACTACAGTCGAAAGTTATATATTCCTGACTGTTGGTATGCAGTTTGTTTATCATAATATCATGGTCTTGTCAGAGTAGGCATCAATGTAGTATAACTAATAACCAAGGGATTACGTACAATAAAAAACATTGTTGAGTCAAAACATTTCTGGCTACAAGGTCGGTCATTTTGACCGACTTCGTAACCATTTTGTACTCGTGCATTTTACAGTGTAACATTAAATTATAATATTGAAAGTCATGTAGGGATGATCTTTGTATAGCTGTATCATCCCTATAATCTTGTTTGCATTATTTTAGGCACTGCCATACCTACATCATTTTACATTTATAAAATGTTTTTATTACTTATATTTATATATATTATATATATATATTG
>NW_013666308.1:157165-163922 GCF_000517525.1 Limulus polyphemus
ACGTATAGTCGTAACAATATATATATATATATATATATATATATACACCCGTACAGTGGTATATGATATAGTTACTGTCGAACACTTTGAGGAAAATAATTTGCTCGAGCGCAGTTTGGTATTGATGGTTAAAAATTCCAGGTCTCTTTTACTGTTTTCCAATTTAAGCCTTTATAATATAATATAAAAGTTAAATATAAAAATTGGGGGTTGGCTTCACCCTTAAATCCTCTACTTCTACTTTGTTAGACACAATAGCTGCTAGCTATTTCACATTAGAATCGCTGTCATAAGTAATTTTTTAAATTAATTTTAATAATATGCTGTGGAAACAAGTGATAATTAAGAATATTAATAATCGCTGACTAATAAACAGTATTAGTGCTGAATAGGCACCAATGAAATATAACTGTTATATTTAATAGTAGATGGCAGCACATACGAAGTAGATGACTTTAAAACAAAGAATAAGTGTATGCCAGTGAATTACTAACTTCAAAATAAGAAAATAATATTGTTGTAACGTATTTTATCATTGGCAGAATACTTTTGGGTTTTTTTCGCAAAAATAATGTCAAGTTCACTCCATGTAAGGATAACGAATTAATATATCTCTTCAGTAATGTTTTTCTATAGACTATGCTGAACTTGTACTTATAGGTCTTACTTCAAATACAACGCCCTGAGAGTCGCGGGTTCGAATCTCCATCACCGAACAGGCTCGTCCTTTCAGCCTTGGGAACGTTATAAAGCGACGGTCAATCCCACTTTTCGATGGTAAAAGAGTAGCCCAAGAGATGACGGTGGTTGGTGTTGACTAGCCGCCTTCCCTCTATTTTATCACTGCTAAATTAGAGATGGTCAGTGTAGATAGCCATCGTGTAGCTTTGCGTGAAATTAAAAATAAACCACACCAATCAGATGATGTTTATCAGAACTTTCGAAAACTACGCTTAACTCACAATTAAACTTACTTGCCAACAAATAGACGTAATAATTTTTAGTGTTTAAATGTCGATGTTCTGATTCACTTAATCAATTCTCCCTGATTTTTCATTAATTCGCTGAATCTTCTATTATATCGTACTCATTTTCCACTTTCCAATTATAATAATTGCATACTTAATAAAAAAAAACACTGTGTTACGCATGTTGCTTTTTAACATACAATATGCTTTATTTTCATATCTTAATGCCTTTCAATTGTCAATGATAAAGTATCTTGATAGTACAAATAAGGAGTTTAAGTGATATGACAAGGCGAGAAAAGTCCTAGCCTTTAATTATCCATTTTATCTTAGTTATTTTCCACTTATCACACAAAACTTCTCATTTCGTTATGTTCATGAATTTTCTTGTTCTTGTTACTCTCCTTCTATCAAACAAGCATTTAAGTTAAAATACTAAAATTATAGCATGCAACACAGCCCACTTCCTTGATTGTGAAGTTCCATAAATACTCTTAATACACAAATAAAATAGTAAATTAAACTGTCCATTCCACTTAGTGTTTTTGGGTGGTTTTTTCTTTTCCGATAATTATACTATAGAGATTGGATGTCTTCTTCTCCTTTATTGTCACTTATTGTTCTGTTACTGGAGCAGCTTTCTCAGGATTAGTGGTTGAGGAAATTCACAAATTCAAGATACTAATTTTCTTTGATATAAAATCTTAAATATAAGAGTCATAAACTCTTCTATGTGACCAATTTAATTACGCCTAATTATGGCAATATACCCACTGAATGGCAAAAATAACTTCCCCTTAAAACATCTTGGTATTTAACATGTAATTGCTTGTTTATCCGCTCGATGTGGTTACAAGGCAAAATCAAAATCACATCATAAGCTATACTCTGTTGTACCTTAGGTTGATCATCTTTACCACATCGTACTACCCTCTTTTCACAGTGTTTATATTTTTCAGTAAAACACATGGTTTTCTGGATAATGCGTCAGCATTTCCATGGTTTCGTCACGGTGGTGCATAATGTTAAAGTTATATGTCCGAAGTTTCTAAAACCATCTTGTCATCTGGCCTTCTGGATTGTGAAAATTTACCAGCGACTTCAATGCTGCATTATGGGCCAGAGTGTAAACTTTTGTCCATAGAGATCAAACAAAATTTAGTACCACTTTACGATTTGTTCAATACCTTCTTTCTGCAGTATACCTTGCCTTGTTATTGCAGGCAACCACATGTTCTTTTCCACAAAGTACTTTGATAACATTGCTCTCTCTCTGGCAAATCACCAGCATGTTGAGTCTATCTTTAAAAGTTGGGTATGCTAATTCAAGAGTAATGGTTAATGCTTCCTTCAATTTGTTGAATGTTTGTTTACATTCATTCGTTCAATAAAACTTATTCGGTTTTTCAAGTATCTCGTCTAGAGGACAAGATGTATCAGAGAGTGATTAAAAAAGATAGTAATAGCTTATTCCAAAAAATCTTCTATCATCACACAACTTATTTGATGTTGACCATTTCTAAACAGATTAAATCTTAGATGGGTCTGTAGAAACTCCCTTTTCATTTAAAATATGTCCCAGTAAACTCACCTATTAACAGAACAACTCACACTTCTTAGAATTCAGCTTAAGGTTTTCTTTCATCAACTGACCCAGAGCCCATAATAAGCACAACTAAAGGTCTTCCCACGAGCGATTATATCATCCAAGTGGATGAGTACAACAGTTCAAGGAAGTTCAGAGAGAATACAATTTATATTAGTCATTGAAATGTAGTAGGTTTATTACATGATGTAATTTGTAACACAACAAATTGCAGCAATCCATTTTCTCCTTTCTACTTGGTTCATCGACTTACACTTGCCAATATCCACTCTTAGGATCCAATGTTGATAACTATTGAACCTGATAGAGCAAATAAAGTAGAGATTCTTGGAAATTGGTACACATCCTTCTTTATAACTTTATTTACCTCTGATAGTTCACGCAGAACCTTGAGGACCCATACTTCTTCTTAAAAAGTCCAATATGTGATGTTCAGGTTCTATCACTCCCTGTTCCTTCATGGCCTCTATCTCCTTGAAAGCCTGAGCCTGTTTAGCAAGTGAGAGTCGTCTGAATGAGTTACGTATTAGGGTAGTATCTCCAATATAAATCTTATGAGATATTTTATTTGTTTGGTCTAAGTCATGAGGTCTACTGGAGAAAGTATCTTGATATTCCATGACCAAGTCACGTATTGTCTGATATTGACAAGCTATGATACCTACTTAACTCCAGTTCTTATAAGTTAGGTGGTAAACTGTCCTTATATGAGGATTTGACATCAGACTTTTTGCATCTTGCCTAAATAGTGACTACTTCTAATATGGAAGTACTAACAGTACAGCTTCACATTTCGCAATGTTTCATCCTTATCTGACCCGAATTTTATGGTTTATGGTACTTGTGGGTTCAATAATGACACATTTATTCTTCAAATCCACAAGAATTTTGCCAACCATTAATGCATCAGGACACGTTTGGTTGTACTATGACCCAATCACTAGATGTAAATTGATTCCTAATATGAGTATCTTACTTCTTTGTAGTAAAATGACTGACCACCTTGTTGTCGCTGGAAGTTCAACCCCTGGCGTGTGTAGTAATTTTCAGGTGGTGCATAGGGATTTATTTGTCAGAGACATGAAGTTATTTGAAGTTTGCCAAAACTTGCATCTATGCCTCCGCATAAAGTCAGTTTCCAATATGCATTCTTCCTCGATGTCAATTATCTACATGTCATGAGGTGTAGAGAAGGTTTCCACAGTAAGGGCATCTTCCAACTTTTCTCTTAGTGGAATTTTATGTCCACTCGACTTGCTGTTTCCATCAGTAAATCTTCTTTCTTCATCACTGACTGGCCTAATAAGTTTATTTTTAATTTGATTTGACCTGTTGTCATTATGAGTGTAGCTTTCATTGGTTGAGTAAGACCAGACATTCCCTGTGCCACTATGAGTTTAGTTTTGATTAGATACATAACAACTGAATAATTTCATACACTTAATTTTGACTAGGTACATACCAACTGTCTGATCTGCAAGGCCGGCACGAAGTGTTTTGCCGCTCTCTGCAAACGCTTACTGTGCCGCTCCCCTCATTCCCAGTTTTCAATACTCCACCCCCCCTTCCCGAAAAACCTGCCATCCTGTGAAAGTGCATGTGCTGCACCCCCAGTCGCGCTGGCCCTGGATTATACACATAACAACTGATAGACCTGATAAATTTAGTTTTGATTATCTACATAACAACTGATAGACCTGATAAGTTTATTTCGATTATCTACATAACAACTGACAGGCCTGATAAGTTTAGTTTTAGTAATATACATGACAACTGACTAGCCTGTTAAGTTTAATTTGGATTAGATATGTAACAACTGACTAACCTAATAAGCTTAGGTTCGATTGTTTGTTTGTTTTTGAATTTCGCGCAAAGCTACACCGGAGCTATCTGCGCTAGCCGTCCCTAATTTAGCAGTGTCAGACTAGAGGGAAGGCAGCTAGTCATCACCACCCACCGTCAACTATTGGGCTATTCTTTTACCAACGAATAGTGGGATTGACCGTCACTTTATAACGCCCCCACGGCTGAAAGGGCGAGCATGTTTGGAGTGACGGGGATTCGAACCCGCGACCCTCAGATTGCGAGTCGAGTGCCGTAACCATCTGGCCATGCCGATCCACTTAGGTTCAATTAGGTACGTTTAGTTTTGATCAGAAACATGACAACTAGCTAGCCTAGTAAGTTTATATTTGATTAGGTACATGAAAAACTGAATGACTTGATATGTTTAGTTTTGACTAGATACATAACAACTGGTTCGCCTTTTAAATTTAGTTTTGATTAGACATTTAACAAATGACTAGTCAAATAAGTTTAATTTTCATGAAATACATAACAACTGACTGGACTGATAAATATATTTCGATTAGATATATAAAAACTGACTGGATTAATCAGTCTTGTTTTCATCAGATATATAACTGACTGGACTAATAAATAAGTTTTGATTAGACTCATAAGAACTAGCTGACCTGTTATCATTATCAGTTTAGTTCTCACTGGATACATAATACCCGATTTTCTCAGCGTTAGTATGAATTTAGTTTTGATCAGATACACAACAGCTGACTGACTTGGTAAGTTAGGTATTGATTAGATACACAACAACTGACTGACTTCAAAAGTTTTGTTTTGAGAAGAATGTACAAAACATCCGAACTTATAAGTTTAGTTTTGACTGGATACATAAAAACCGACAGGCCTGGTAAGTTTAATGTAGATTATATACAAAACAACTGACTGCCCTGATCAGTTTAATTTTGACTGAAAACATAACAACTGATTGCTCGATTTGTTATATTTTGATTACATGAATAATAACTGACACAAAAACTGACTAGTATGATGAGTTAAGTTTTGATTAGACACACTAACTTAACTGGCCTGATAAGTTTTGTTCCATTAGCTAAATAATTCACTTGTTTAATAAGTTTAGTATTGATTAGACTCATAAGAATTGGATGAACTGTTGTCATTATAAGTTTAGTTTTTAATGGGTGCGTAAGAGTCGACTTGTCCTATGCCACTATTAGATTAGTTTTGATTTAAAACATAAGAAGTGACGTATCTAATTAGTTTAGTTTCAATTAAATATATAACTGACTAGACTAATACGTTTGGTTTCGAATGCATATGTAACAACTGACTAGTCTAGTAAATTTAGTTTCGATTAGATACATAATAACTAGCCAACTAAGTTTAGCTTTAATTAATTACATAGCAACTGATTGGTCAGATAAGTTTAGTGTTTATTACGTATGTAACAACTGACTAGTATAGTAAATTTAGTTTCGATTAGATACATAATAACTAGCCAACTAAGTTTAGCTTTAATTAATTACATAGCAACTGATTGGTCAGATAAGTTTAGTGTTGATTATATATGTAACAACTGACTGACCTGTTGTGTTTAGGTTTGATTAGTTACGGAAAAATTAAATAACCCGATAAGTTTAGTTTTTATTAGATACATCTATAACAAATTACTAACCTGATAAGTTTAGTTTTGGCCTGATTTATAACAACTGACTAGCCTAGTACGTTTAGTTTTGAATAGATGTATAATAACTTACTGGTTTGATAAGTTTAGTCTTGATTACATACATAACAATTGATTGGCCTCATAAGTGTAGTTTTTATCAGATACAGAACAACTGACTGGTCTGATGTATTTAGTTTTGACTGGATACATAACAACTGACTGGACTGGTATTAATATAAGATTATATTTCATTTACTTCATAATAACAGACTGATTATATACGTACGTCCTAATATAAACGTAGTATTCTCTGTTTTTAAAGGACTGATATTAGCCATCCCTACATTTACTTCCTTTTTTTTTAACAGTTTTTTTCTTTACTTGTTTCTATGTTAATACGATTAGTTGTTATGCATATAAATATAGAAACAAGTAAAGAAAAAACTGTTAAAAAAGGAAGTAAATGTAGGGATGGCTAATATCAATCCTTCAAAAGCAAAGCAAACAAGATAGTGGGGATATAATTTGCATCATCCCTACATAATAGGACAGGCAATAATTAACATATAGCAATATATATAACTGTTCAGTCACAGTTGAGTTTAATTTATCCTATTTTTGTCTGTTAACATTCTACTACACTGTGTGCCCGTGCTATTATGTATGGATGATACAAATGTCATCCCTACTATCTTGTTT
>NW_013666308.1:163932-178600 GCF_000517525.1 Limulus polyphemus
AAACAAGATAGT
The DNA here is from genome assembly GCF_000517525.1 of Limulus polyphemus. Taxonomy (NCBI): domain Eukaryota; kingdom Metazoa; phylum Arthropoda; class Merostomata; order Xiphosura; family Limulidae; genus Limulus; species Limulus polyphemus. Next base: position 163,945 of record NW_013666308.1, read on the forward strand.
AGGGATGACATTTGTATCATCCATACATAATAGCACGGGCACACAGTGTAGTAGAATGTTAACAGACAAAAATAGGATAAATTAAACTCAACTGTGACTGAACAGTTATATATATTGCTATATGTTAATTATTGCCTGTCCTATTATGTAGGGATGATGCAAATTATATCCCCACTATCTTGTTTGCTTTGCTTTTGAAGGATTTATATTAGCCATCCCTACATTTTAACAGTTTTTTTCTTTACTTGTTTTTAATGAAGTATTTCAATAGATACAGAAAGGCTGTGTTTATATCCAAGTTCTAAATACAATTAGATTCTAGGTGTAATATTTATTGTTTATTTATTATTGGCTGATAGTTCTTGTGTTACCCTGTATTTAAGCTTTTTAAAGGGACACCAAATTCCTGCAGGAAAGCTAACTTTAAGGGGTAATGATTACATTGTTTACACTAGAATTATGATTTTTTTTAAATTACTACTAATTAATAATACTTATACAAGCTGATACTCCGTTTAAAACTATGTCACCTCAGTAAAATTGGTTGACACCATTGTTTTGGTTTTTGAATTATCATGTAATAAAAAAGAAGCAAAAGAAATGCAAGCTTTTTGCTATCTTACTTACAGACATTCCTAGAAGTTGTGACTCCATTATATATATATTGTTATAAAAGAAAACACTGTATAGTATTGTAAAGTTCTGGTGACCTATTGAGAATATATTTAAATATCATTTAAAGGAACAATCCGAGCCATTCCTACATAGACAGTGCTACCGCCTGCATGGTATAGTTTTAATTGGGTAAACAACAATTGTTGGATATACAAGCCTTTTTAGCTTAAGAGTTATTATTTAGTGATTTAATATTTAACGATTATCTCGATTTCGTAACAAGAGTGTTAAAAGTTAAATATTTTAAAAGCGATAGTTATAACAAATTTCGTAACCGAACTCGGTACGAGTCGTGGGTTGTCTATGCAGTTTAATTTTTGTACTTTTATTATATTGTTAACATCATGTTACTCGAATCTTCGGTATTTTTCTCGTTGTCTTAAGTGAGTATTGTTGCATTATAGCGTCTTGGATTTTGTAGAAAGTTTTAGGCCTCAGCTGGGTAATTTATATATATAGGCGACTAAGTTAACCTAATTTAAGTTCAATCAGAAAAAAAAAAATTAGTTAGTGAAAGAAAACGTGAAGTTAGCCAGCGTGTGAGTGATTATCCTTAACGGGTGATTTCTATAGTGTGTTTCGCAGAGATATGAAAAATAAGTTATTTGTCAATTGGGTTCTAAAGTAACTCAACCAGCCTGTATGGACTTTTGACGGGAAACGGGACCATTATTTAAAGCTCTGGATACAATTATGGTAACCAAAAAAATTAAGTCAGTAAAGGTTAAGTTAGAGAAAGTGAAGTTAGACTGCGTGATTGTTAGTTTAGCCGTAATGGGCAATATTTAAAGTGAGTGTCTCAGTGGTATTCTAATAACAGAGATAAAGGAGAATAATTTGTCTTGTCAAAGGGTGTTCTAAAGTAATTGAACTAGCCTGTTTGGACTTTGACGAAAAGAAGACAATTGTTTAAAGTTCTGTGATAAGCCACGGAAGGGAATTTATCGCAGATTGTGTAGTAAGAAACAGCGTAGAGAAAAGTAATTCGTCTTGTCAATTGGATTCTAAAGTAACTGAACCAGCCTGTGTGGACTTTATGACAAGAAAATAGAATTATTTAGAGTTTTATATATAACTGTGATGTTTTATAGTGTAAATAATTTTTGTACATACGTTTGACTTGTTTTTAATATATATATATATATTATTTTAAAGCAAGTGGACTGTGTGCTGTCCGTTTATTGTTAGAATTTATCGCAAACAAGTCACAAACACCTACTGTCAAGAATCCAGCCCCATAAAACGTGACAACAATTAACCGTGATTTGCTGTTGTTCGATGTTTATTAGACGATTAACGGTTAATGAACGTATTCTAGTACTGATTCACTTTTAAATGTATATATTGTAATACAATTTTTCAAATATGAACTACGCCTTATACACGTGTGCTAAACATTAAGAACTCTTGTAAATTAGGTATAGCCGTCCCTAATTTGGAATTATATTAATTAGAAGAGAGGCAGCCAGCAGCAACCGTAACCTCGAAGACTTTATTCGGCTCTTATCCGAATAACAAGATGGTCACATTTACTAATGCTATGGAATATGTCCAGTGGTATCGCATCTCGAATCTTAAACCCTTCGATTGCAGCCCACATGCCTGGCTGTTAGTTTAGTTTTAATTGGATGAATAGTGGCTGTTACTGTAAGTTTTAATTGTACAAAAAACTGCCAACTGTTTTACGGTTAGTTTAGTAGCAAGTGGATAAATAACGACTAATTGTTTTTCCTGTTAGTTTACTTTTATTTCGATGAATTATTGTTGTATTTTGCTGTTAGTTTAGTTTTAATTGTTTGAATAACCGCTGTGTTTTATTGTTATTTTACTTTTATATGGATGAATTACGGTTAATTGTGTGTTATTGTTTATTCATTCATTATTTTCTGGACAGATAATAGTTAACTGGAGTCTTATTATCGCAAGTTTAACATAATTCTATACGTACGTATAATGTTTGAAACGTTTGTATACTTTCACATAGGAAATTAAATCAATCCACAGAGTAAGATAAATAAATACGTGAAGCTCTATCATGAAATGAACCTGCTGGAAAGAAGTGAACATGGTGTTATAATGCAAATTAAAACCCTGGTAGAAATGATGTTTATACAACTAGAAGTAATTTAAATCCAAACGTTAAGAACAAACATCTAATATGTTTTAAAGTGTTTTAAGCTTTAAAACTGTGTAACGTGATGTTCAAAGTACGTACGGTATTTTTAGTTATTATGCTTTCTTGGCGATATTTTTGTACTTAAATTATCTGTTCCCGAACAAAAACACGTGTAAAAATTCTCATTACATCTTTAAGTTTTAACAAGAGTAGTACAGTTAATACTTTTACAGTAGAGAAAATTCCTTTCGCAACGAAGATGTGTGTATTGCAGCGAATACGAAAGCTATTTCTCGGGAAAGCTTCGAATATGTATAGAATATGTATAGAATTCTTCGAATTTATATAGAAAACGCAAAGGTTGCATCACTAATCACCTTAAGAACAAAACTTTTTTTTAGCGAGAAACTGCCAAGAGTTTAAACTTCTTAATTGACACGTCCATGTTATGCACACACAAATACCTACGTCGCTGAACCCAATCAGAAACCCACTATAATAATTTCGTGGATAATGAGTTAGACGTTACTAAATGTGTTGCAACACAAGCAACTTAATGTAGTATTTGTTGCAACACAAGCAACTTAATGTAGTATTTGTTGCAACACAAGCAACTTAATGTAGTATTTGTTGCAACACAAGCAACTTAATGTAGTATTTGTTGCAACACAAGCAACTTAATGTAGTATTTGTTGCATAGCTTTTGATTCAGTGGAATGAAAGATCAATGAAACATTAAACAGATATTTTAGAAAACATCAAGATGACTATTTTTGAGTTATTTCCTATTTATTGATGTGTTGAAACGTAACAAGTTGTTTTAAAAATAACGTAATCAAAGTTGTATATATAACCAAGTTAAGCGCGCGTATCTGGATTTATTGATCCACCAAAAAGCCTTGTTTTTTGTGTGTAAACGAGAAGCAAATAAGGCGCTCAAAACATCTCCAATATCCTTGCATTTACCAGGTCTTAGCTCAAAATATTGTTTTACACGATAAATTTAAGACACTAACGTAACTTGTGCGTAAAATAGTTTGAAAGGCTTGATATATATATATGAGGAATGTATTAAATTATTATGGTAAAGATTTCAAGAGCACGTGTATACGAATGTTGGCAAAATGCCAGGCAAATGACGACATCATAGACCTACGCAGCAATACATAAACTTATGTTGATGGCGCAGTTACCGGTAGATATACCGGCCAAGCGTATGCACAATATATTTTTATTTTTATTACGTAATCTTTAAATTTTGATTGTTTTGGTCATCAGAGAGCTTCAGAACAGTTTCTTAATTATATTGGTTGTAATAAAATAATTAGAAAATGTTTGTGTGTTATATTAATAGTATTGCGACGTATCTGTTTCGTAACCGCATTGTATGCGGAAACTGCAGTGACGCAGCTGATCTGAGAGAAGTAGCATGTGCTTGGGAAGGGTCACGTCGACAATTACATACCTGAGTGAGATATAAAGTAGAACTGTAAAGTTTCATTTGTAGGCGGTAAAATATGTGTCAGTGTTCTAGAATGCTAACCATTTATATATTTCATATTCGACCATATCATATAAAACCTCCAGTCTCTCACTTCCAGGTTTAGTTGAATTATAACTGAAGTTTTCAAACTAAAACACTTCGCAGAGCGTGAAGTAACTTGACTTTTTATCATCAACATTGGGACCTTGTGGACAACATAAATATAGCATGAAACAAAATGGCGTCACTTGAGAAGCACCTTGATTTTTCCATGGTCAAGGAGAGAAGAACAGAAGTAGGTTCACATGTCTAATTTACAAACATTTGTATAATCCTACAGAATATGGCTCAATTTCATTCTTACTCTTATTCTGATAGCTATTTCAATATTTATGTAGAAAAAATATATACATCTAAGAACTGTTTTTAATTGAAACTATATTATACTTGTTTTTTGTTTTTTTTTGCACCATATCTTGCATAAACTAATATAGAAAATTTCTGATTCATGATTTTATAGCCTAGAATGGATAGAATTGCAGAAAAAAAATTCTTTTTGAGACCGTTAACAGGCCAGGTTCCTTATGTTAATGAATGTCAGAAAATGTTCTTGGCAAATATATATATATATAGAGAGAGAGAGATGTGAGCCATTCATGATTAATTTTTAGAACATTTTAAGTACAAATATTAAACGTTACCGTGTCACTATTCTGTAAACAAAACTATAGCACGTGATAGTAGCTAGTTTTGTTTACAGAGCAGTCACGTGATTGTAGATGAGGATGATACGGGCGAAGGAAGATACATCTTTACATTTTTGCGTTGTTAAAAATGTGTTCATCACCTTGTTGGATAATTTAAAGTCTTGCTTCAATTTGCAGCAGCGGTAAGTTTACGGACTTACAACGCTGAAATCCGGGATTCGATTCCCCGCAGTGGACACAGAAGATAGCCAGAGCGGTAAGTTTACGGACTTACAACGCTGAAATCCGGGATTCGATTCCCCGCAGTGGACACAGAAGATAGCCCACTGCGGCTTTGCTATAAAACAACAAGACAATCAATTTGCGTTCTTTGAATCATCCATAATAATGATGATAATTCCGTCGAGGATGTTAATCATGTTTATTGAAATTTCAGTGTTCACGTTTTTCTCTTTTGCCAGCGCGATTTTGTGCCAGAAATTAGCTGTCAATTTCATGGTTGATTGGGAACGGCAACCGAATTCCTAACAGTACTACATAACTTTTGTACAGTGACGTAGTGCAATAACATCACTATTCAACCTTAGGTGTTTGATATATTACGAAATGTTAAGGTAAGTTATGAATTAATAAACATTAATAACAGTACCACTTAACCCCCCCCCCCCGTACTTTGTTCATAGAATGAGAAGTGAAAAAGTACGTCTCGAAGTGTTACGAAGCCTAAAAATACATTTACAGACACTTGCATAGCAGCATTATAACGTGCACTTTAAATTAGTGTGTGATTTACAAGCTTACGCATTATAAATCTTACTCTAATATAATAATAAAAATTTTAGAGGAAGAAATATTGTTTTTCAAGATATATTGGAAGATTTTTGTTTGATGAATTTCGCGTAAAGCTTCTCGAGGGCTATCTGCGCTAGCCATCCCAAATTTTGAAGTGATAGATTACAAGAAAGGGATACTCTTTTACCATCGAATAGTGAGATTGACCATCAAATTATAAAGCACTCCATGGCTGAGAGGGCAAGTATATTCGGTAATGGGATTTAAACTCGCGACCTGCAGATTGCGAGTCGAGTACCCTAACCACTAGGCCAAGCACTTTTTTATTGTAACAGATTTAATATCATTTAAATGATTAACAGCAAAAAAAAAATAATAATAATATATCAGTATCACTTTATATGCTACGTAGTTAGGCGCATCTTAAAAAAGTTAACAGAAATTATTGCAGGTTGGCCTTAACGTTTGGTTAGAACATTAGTAATGTAGTGTTTTTCAGAAGAAACAAAAAACACCTGATACAGTGCGAATTAAACGAATTACTTATCAACACTTAATTTTACATTCTTGCAGAATATAAACTTGTTTTATTTTCTTCGAACCACCCTCACGACTAGTGTTCTTTGGGCAAGTCTGAAATCCTGCGTTATATTTTCAATTCGCTGACAAACAGTACATGATTTATGTTCTGGTATTTTACCATTTTGTTGCTGCATTGTTGCTCAACGAGATGAAATTAAAGCCTCCGAAAGTGATCGCTTGAAGAATTTGGAGAAGCCGAATTAAAGAAAATAAATATTTCTAATGCATTATTAAAATGCACAGGAGAGGAACGTTTTTAAGAGTAATTTCTCACCAGAGATGGGTTCTTTATTGGTGGTAACTAACAGCTAGCAAAACTGGTGACGCAGTAACGTTTAGAAACATGTGCATGACCTTGAACTTGAAAAAGTAATGCGCGTGCTGCTGCCAAGTCGAACCGCAGGGTGACATTGCGCAAGATCTCGCCATGCTCCAGAGCAGCTTCACTGTGAACTATATGGGAAACGTATATGTTGTGTTTTCTGCTACACAACCAGCGACAATGTCACATCCTTGTACAAAACAAGTGTTCGTAAGTGTTTGTTTTCAAAAATTACCCCTAAGCGTAGGAAACAATAAAATATTAGTGAGGCTACAATCATAAGTGTAGCGGTGGGGCGGGGTTGTTTGGTGATGGTATTGCAATAAACTATATTAATTATTTTTGTAAAATGTACTTGTATCATAAATTAAGTAACCTAGCACGTTCAGTAACATACTTGTTTTTGTATTGTAACTCAGATTTTTAAGTATTCTTCCAAGCATTAGAATCAAATTATTTTTAGTCGTTTAAGATTAAGTAGGTGTATAAATTCCCGTTTTTTTAAGTGTATAAAGGATTATGTATTTGTTTTGCATGTCTTAAAAATGCTTTTTAAAGAAAACTGTAAATTGAATTCTTAAATCATAATGTTAAGGAAGAAAATAGTCATGTTAGCTGAATAACATTTACCTAAAATTTTCACCTGATTTCACATTATATTCTCACTCTTAAATACTGATTTAAGGACAAAAGCATCTCGGTCCATTCTTAATTGTAGTCTCCTTGGTGCAAATGGAAATTACCAGGTAATTTTCAAATAAAGAGGACTGTACACCATTTCTAGTGAAATATCTAATATTAAAATATTTGCATATTGCTTGATCTTCAGGAGAATTTTTTTAAATTAGGATTCCACCTGTCGTTTGGAGATGAAAACTTGTCAGTGTTCACTAAATCTAGTGCGAGTCCTCCTATCTTGATGGTAGCGTACTGTCATCAGATTGTTTAGGCATTTGTCTGTTACTAAAGTCCTCAAATACTTCTTCATACACAGCATTGCTGAAAATACCCTTTCTTTGTGAATTATACTAAATAGCTGTTAGTGGTACAGAATGAAAAAATATCGATTATAAAATATTCTTGAGTTACAAGTTGGTGAAATATATTTGAATTGATATTTTTCTTAAATTTTGAAATTTGATATGCGGGTGTGCTCTCCACACCTGAAAGGTGCTCCCAGGTCCAGATATGGTTAATATTTACAATATTATAGATATTTTAGTGCTCTAAAATTGTATTTGCGCTTTCCTACAGGCAGTCTGTGTGTGTGTTGTGGGGGAGAGACATGTCTTTCCTGTTTTTTCTGAGCGACTGTGTCATATTCTTTAAAACCAAAGCCAAGCAACATTTTTTTACGAAATTACAGAAACTTACGTTACTGTCTATTAAGTACAGTGCCTTGCAAAAGTATTCACCCCTGTAAAGTTTCCACGTTTTGTTGTCGTCTGAGCTTGCAATCATGAAACTTTCAAATGAAAAAACTAAAAAATCGATGATATTGTGTACGCAAGTTAGATTTTCAAAGAAAATTAGAAATTCTCAATTGCATAAATATTCAACCTCTTTGCCACGGCAACCCCTAAGTCAGTTCAGGTGCAAAGGATTAGTTTGAAAGGTCACAAAATTAGTGGTTTAACTTGACTTCAGAGCAAATGCATCTGTTCAAGCCACAACTCGCATAGTGATACGACAAACCAACCACGAAGACCAAGGAGCTTTCCAAACAAGTCGAAGATAAAGTGGTAGAGAAGGTTACAAAAAAAATTTCAAAGTCGCTGATTATTCCTTTGAGTACGGTAAAGTCCATCATTACCACCCAGATCAGGCCGCCCTCCCAAACTAAGCAGCCGGGCAAGCAGGAAACTGGTTAGGGATGCCACTATGAAGCCAACAGTGACTTTGGAAGATTTGCGAAGTTCCATGTCTGAGATGGGAATCAGTGTTCATACATCGACAATATTCAAATCCCTACACAAAGCTAGCCTTTATGGGCGAGTGGCAAGAAAGAAACATTTACTGAAAAAGAATTATCTTAAATCTCATGTGGAGTTTGCGACAAAGCATGTAAATGATACTGCAGACATGTGGAAGTAGGTTTTGTGGTCAGACGAGATAAAAATTGGGCTCTCTGATGTAAATTTAAAGCGTTACTTGTGGAGCAAGCCCAACACAGTAAGTACGTCACCCAGTCAATACCATCCCAATTTTCTAGCATGATGGTGGTAGCATCATGTTACAGGGATGCTTTTCATCAGCAGGGGCTGGGAAATTTGTAAGGATTGAGGGGAATATGAATGGCGCAAAGTACAGGCGAATCCTAGAGAAAAACCTGCTTGAGTCAGCCAAGAATCTAAAATTGGGTTGAAAATTCACATTTCAGCAGGATATTGACCCGAAGCACATGGCCAAAGCAACATTGGAGTGGTTTCAAAAGAAGAAGTGGATGTTCTGGAGTGGTCCAGACAAAGTTCTGACTTGAAACCATTGGACAATTTACGGCGAGACTTGAAGATTGAAGTACATCAACGATTCCCAAAGAACTTGTCACAATTAGAGCAATTTTGCCAGGAAGAATGGGTAAACAGTTACATCATCCCATTGTGCAGTAATTGTTGCTAATGGTGCTTCCACCAAGTACTGTCTTAGGGGACTGAATACTTATGCAATCAGCAAATTTTAATTTATACATTTTCTCTGCAGGTTTGCTGACGTTCAACCTCCTTCACACATAATAGTGTTAAGTTTGATCATTAGAGTTTTGAATAAAAACAAGTTTATTAAAAAAATTTTTACATTATTTGTATTTCATCAAAATGTGACATCATTGGTAGGGAGTGAATACTTTTGCAAGGCACTGTAAATAATAACAGATTTAAATTACTGCATAATGAGAGCAATAGCAAATATCAGTTGCTTTCACTACAAATGTACGAACAATTTTGAATTATTGTCTGGTACTACCGGAATAATAATTTTACACTTTTTTTTTTGCTATGACCGTAATAGAATATTTTAAACTTTTCTTCCGTGACCGTAAGCACTTTCAAACTGTTTCGACCGTAAGAGCAATTTTATAGTTTACAAAAACAGTAATATGAGTAATAGTTATCCGAAGTTTCTACTCTACCTCTCTCTTTAAACATTTCTAATCTTACTTTTCTGAACACTATTCTAAACCAGAATAATGCATTGTTTCAACAAGGGAGAGTGAAAAAAAAGATAAACAATCAGATGTGTTGGTTAGTTGTAACCTGTAACCCGGGAAGTATAAGCACTGTACTACAAGGAAGTTCACATATTAAAATAGCATGTTTATGTATAATTGCATAAACTATTTCAAATTATGTTGTTTATAAAGTCATGAACTACCCTGGGTTTGAGCCGGGTTGAAACGAAAGTGTTAAAAACTTTTAAAGAACTTTTTTTTTTATTGCTGAGTAAACGTTTATCCAAGTCATAAAATTCAACTTGATAGAAAATCATAGCACACTCCTGAAAGTCTGACATGTTGGTACTTCATAAAGCGTCATGGTTAAGCCTGCCTTTAACTTTAATGTTACCGTGGAGTACTTTTTAACTTCCAATATGCATGTAAAACACATGGATACGTCATACCCGTCCTGAGTTTGATCCCACGTAAGCCTAACTCAAAACTTGGAAATTTTGCCGAAGAAAATCTCATCCGTGTGAGTTTAATTATACACTTTGATGAAAGTTAACATTAATTGTAATTATTATATACTTGAAAAAGGCGATTAAAACACTATTAATAGTAAAACTAACGAAGTTACACCAGACATGGAGTATAATATTAATAATGTTCAATGTTGCAGTTTAGTTGTTTTCCAGAGGGAGCTGCTAATCATGATAATGACACTAAATCTAGAAATTTAGTGGCGTTTGGAGGAACAAGAGTATACTGTAGATACAAGTAATCAGCATTTGAAGATTTAATCATATTAATAAACGTTAGAGAAGCATTGAATGTGTAACGGAGAAAACGTTATTGCAAATTTAACCCAGTAAAAAATGTACAACATTTCGACAATGTTTTGTCATTATCGGGTACTTGTCGAAACGTTGTACATTTGTCACTGCCTTAAACTTTATGTCGTTACCCATTCAAGCCGTCATTAAACTTTATTAGTCTCAAAGTGAGTTTTTCTCATCAGATAGACCATATTAGTCTAACTTGACTTACTGCTAAGACCTACTTTTTGACAAAATAGTTATGGGCTGCCTAATAATAATTGTTACAATAATTCAAAGGTGATTAACCCTTTTAGGAGTTGTGCAAATTTCAGATATGAATTTCGAATAAGATGCCACTTGTCCGATAAAAACTCCTTAGGAATAGGCATTACTGTGGCTACATAGTAAGTCATAAGTACTTATTACTCTAGAAATCGGCTTTCAATACATGCAGTAGTTGGCAGAGAACAGGTAGCTGATTGTGTACCTCTGTTGCTTAACAACAAACAAGTCGTAGGTACGTGAGGTTCAAGCAGTCAAAGAGCATTACAAGTTGAGTAAAATTATTGTTACGTCTCTGGTCGTTTGTTAATTTCCCGTATAATTTCTTTCGGATGAAACTTTAGCGATACAAGTCCTTTCTTAAATAAAATTAGTTTATTCTTTTTCAATACAACTTTGCAATACAGTTAATTTCCACAGTCACTTTAACTTAAACACACGCTGTAATTCACAACGATTCACGCATTTTGCTTACGGTCACCACCGCGCTTGACTCAATTGTACGTCTCTATCTCTGCCTGTCTGCAGTTCAGTTAATTATCTCGCTTTATTTGCCTGCTTATATACTAAAATAGAGGGCGCGTAGAAAAGACTAGAGTTGCCAGGAAGAGACATGATTCTTCTAGAAACTCCAGCGCGCATCCTTCCAGCGTCGCGTGACTTCCGCTGTCAAAACATTATTATTACTACTACTATATGTATCAAAAAAATCGTGCTGTGCGAAAATTCCAAACAAAATTTGTGCTATGTGCCACAACATGTGATATTTTCTAAATAACGAGCGTGCCGTAAGTGTTTGCATAGCGTGCCACTTGCCTCCAGCATATCACGGGTTCACCTCACCACCCCCGCAACAAACAGTGAATAATTTAGTGATTGTGAAATAACCGTATTTTTAATATACACAGTAGAATATTGGCTTAAACATGGCTAAACGTACTTTGGTATTTTCAGGCTTATGTAGATTTTTTGTTACCCCTGAAATCACCATTTAATTCAGAATTTGGTCAGGCTTACAATTTGAGGTAAATAATTTCTTGTCAGACTTTTTAATATCCTTCACAATCAGACCTTTTTTATTTGTTGAAATAGGGTAACAACAAAATAAAGCACGTAAACCACTTGTAGATATACAAGTTTAATGAGCGTTTTCATTGGGTACTCTTTGGCACATTTAATATTATGTATTCGTGTTATTCTCATAGAATCTGTTTCACATGGTTTTCTATCCACTGGGTATGGAAATATTCGCTACGCATTACAATAACAGTGATCTGTATTTAATTGGAAATACGCTGTTGATCAGACTAGGCAAGAGTGAGAAGCCGCCATGTACAATATTTGTTTACCTCTTTTAAAACTGCTTAGGCCCAGTATCATTGCAGGCTAAAAACTCTTAAACTTATCTGATGCATGTGGAAGTCCTAACCCTCGAACCTGGACATTGGATTTAGTTGGTTGTTTGAAAAACTTCACGTGAATGTGCTTGCTGTTATATGAATGTTTAAGATTTTTTGTGTTTTTTTTTTAAAGAATGCACAGAATTGGTGGTGTATACTAGAAAGTATGCACTTAAAGCACATTGTAATATCTTCAGAATTTGTAAACAATTACAAAGTGCTAAGATAGCCTCTTCTCTTCTTACTTTTACTTTTTGCGTTCAATGTATTGGTTTTGTATTACCTCGTTCTAAAATTTTATAAGGTTTTCCTGAACTTGCATTCTTAGGTCATAGACGAGTCTAATTCATTTCACTTTTATTTCTCTGAAATCAATTTCACTTAAGTGAGCAATTGTTTTTATTTTGGTTACATAATTTATACTCTTACTAGAATATGCAAATCTTTATATATATATATATTGTTTTTTATCACTTGTAAATAAATTATTGTTTTTTTCTCATTGTAGTTGATGAACTGGTGGTTGATTGTTTGCTTAGAAATAAAGAATCGATATTAATTAACATTCAAACAACAAACTTTTGATGACCAGTTGTTTAGCTGCTTTCCAAATTTGAATGCATCTTTGGTAAGTTTCATAAGTAACTTCTCAACAGGATTTCTGTATAATCCAGTCCTGTACATGTAAAAAATTTTAAAAACCATTTTTGTCCTCCGGTGGGTTAGAGGTATATTTACGGTCTTACAACTGAAACATCCGGGGCTCGATTCCCCGCGTTGGACAGAGTGCAGATAGCCCGTTGTGTGGCTTTGCACAAAAAATAATATATCATCTTTTGCTAGTTGTATATTTAAAGCATTTTATGAAAATTCAGCACGGATAGCTCGTTGCACGAAAACAAACAAACAAACGAATAAGCATTTTATATATAAAAAATATCACCGAACTTATCATTCTGTGGTTGAGGATGTGACTGTATATCAGTAACCAGAACCAGGGTTATCTTTAGAAAATGTTGTGACTGTATATTAGTAACCAGAAGTAGGTTTATCCTTAAAAAAAAACTGACTGTATATCGGTAATCAGAACTAGGGTTATCCTTAAAAAAGGTTGGGACTGTATATCGGTAACCAGAATTAGGGTTATTCATAAAAAAGTTTGGGACTGTATATCGGTAACCAGAACTAAGGAAGATGATAATATCCTCTGGTGGCTCAGCAGTAAACGTGAAGGTTTATAACGCTAAAATTTTGGGTTCTGTCTTCGCGGTGAATACAGTTTAGGCAGCCCGTTGAACAGTTTTGGGCTGAAATATTCTAACTGTTATGACGATAATGAAGTACGTCTACGTCCATTGTAACAAACTTTGGTGCCAAGAAGGGGGGTATGAATGTTTCGTTAGTGACAGGTTTAGAGTACGGTATATTTATATAGACGTTTTCTCAAATTAAGAAAAAATTTAATTAATGAAGCATAGTGAGCTTCTTCATTACGTGCCAAGACTTAAGAGTTACAAAGTCCTTATTCAAGATACGTCGTTAAGTAACAATAATAAATTGTTATTGGCTGTCGGAAATATATTAATCATTGTGATTGGTTATTACCAAAGATAAGACATCCTCATAATGTCAGAATTTCTAGGGAAACAATGTCATACAGAAATGATATGATATAACCCTTTAGGAATATTTATATTTTTTATTTAACATAGCACAAACACACGAGTTATAAATCTGCCTATTGATAACTTTTGAATTGACTATATTTAAACCACGACGTCTATTTTTGGTACTTTATAAGATGGTTACAGTCGGGCGATTTTAACTTTGTTTTTTAAATCTTAATGCTCTTTACGTTTCCTCGTATAGTTATTATTTTAATTCCTTGTAAATTTTAATGGGATATTCGACGGTACATAAAGTCATATTAACCGTAATCAAGACTTTATATCTAAATAAATTATGTATATCTTAGAGATTATTCATTTTCAAAGTTTAGTAACAAAGCTATTATAAATAAACCATTCAGTTTATGTTTAGCGATGTTGTGTTGAAGAACTAAAGATGCAAGATTTTGCTCCAGTTAGATGGGAAAAGAGTTAATTTGCTAATATTGATTAGGGATTTGATTATAGCAAATTGTTTTGAGGCACGTAGACAGAGGTTTCAGTTATCTGAAATCTAACGTATACAGATTTAGAATATGTATTAAACTAAATATCATTAAGTACAGAAACAAATGTAGTTTATTAAGATCCCGGTCAGCGAAAAACTCACCCATGGGGCTGCCGTGTTTTAAAAAGTATCAAAAATAAATGAGGAAAG
>NW_013666308.1:179560-180256 GCF_000517525.1 Limulus polyphemus
GTTTAGTGTTTAATGAACAGTTGTAAGCTCGGCATTTAGTGTTTAATGAACAGTTGTAAGCTCGGCATTTAGTGTTTAATGAAAAGTTGTAAGCTCGGCGTTTAGTGTTTAATGAACAGCTGTAAGCTCGGCGTTTAGTGTTTAATGAACAGCTGTAAGCTCGGCATTTAGCGTTTAATGAACAGCTGTAAGCTCGGCATTTAGCGTTTAATGAACAGCTGTAAGCTCGGCATTTAGCGTTTAATGAACAGCTGTAAGCTCGGCGTTTAGTGTTTAATGAACAGTTGTAAGCTCGGCGTTTAGTGTTTAATGAACAGTTGTAAGCTCGGCGTTTAGTGTTTAATGAATAGTTGTAAGCTCGACGTTTAGTGTTTAATGAACAGTTTTCTGCTGTGACGTGTAATAAGCTCGGCATTGTGTGTTTAATGAAAAGTTTTTTGCTGTGATGTGTCGTAAACTCAACACTTGGTGTTTAATGAACAGTTTTCTGCTGTGACGTGTAATAAGCTCGACATTTAGTGTTTAATGAACAGTTTTCTGCTGTGACGTGTAATAAGCTCGGCATTGAGTGTTTAATGAACAGTTGTAAGCTCGACATTTAGTGTTTAATGAACAGTTTTCTTCTGTGACGTGTAATAAGCTCGGCATTGAGTGTTTAATGAACAGTTGTAAGCTCGACATTTAGTGTTTAATGAA
>NW_013666308.1:180413-184666 GCF_000517525.1 Limulus polyphemus
CTCATTAAAACCTTTAACGTTGACTGCTAAGGCTGTACACACATATAAATGCACAAAAAAGCACGCATTTTAGACTCGCAAGGAAAAGAAAATCCGCTCAAAACAGCCATTTGTAATTATTATTATTCTCTAGGCAGCCTACAACAAAAACGGCTTGGTATATTGCACCCAAACCTTTTGTAGAATACTAAATAAGGTATTGCGATGATCGTAGGGGTATTGAAAAGTCGATTTTCAAATTTCTATCACTTAAAATTCGAGGCTAGTCGGGGGTATAAGCAATATTTTTCCATTCAAAACTTATTGTGAATACTTTTGAATGTCAGTAGAAAATATCGGAGTTTATAGGGAAAGTCTAACAATGGCGAACATATCATCCGATTTCATTACTCACTCCAAGTCCATAAAGATACGACGCTTATTACTGAACATATAATTATTTTCACATGAAAGTAATGTAAGACAACCCCTAACAACGAATGTAAATGATGAATAATGCCTGCTGAGGAAGGTGTGAGGATCGGCAAACAAGGATATATGCAGAAAGATACGAAACAAATTATTACTGTAGTATGTTTGTTTGTTTTTTAGAAATTAAGCACAAAGCTACATGATGAGTTTCTGGAGTTGTAAGTCCGCAGACATTCCGCTGTGCCACTGGGGGGCATTACTGTAGTAAAAGGGGAAATATAAGTTCCAAATCGTATTAGAGGTATGAATTTGTTCTTTATTTCTTTTTTTGGTATTAGCATACTAGTATCTTGCTGTGACGTGTTGTAAGCTCGGCATTTAGTGTTTAATGAACAGTTGTAAGCTCGGCATTTAGTGTTTAATGAACAGCTGTAAGCTCGGCATTTAATGTTTAATGAACAGCTGTAAGCTCGGCATTTAATGTTTAATGAACAGTTGTAAGTTCGGCATTTAGTGTTTAATGAACAGTTGCGAAGCTCGGCATTTAGTGTTTAATGAACAGTTGTAAGCTCGGCATTTAGTGTTTAATGAACAGTTGTAAGCTCGGCATTTAGTGTTTAATGAACAGCTGTAAGCTCGGCATTTAATGTTTAATGAACAGTTGTAAGTTCGGCATTTAGTGTTTAATGAACAGTTGTAAGCTCGGCGTTTAGTGTTTAATGAACAGTTGTAAGCACGGCGTTTAGTGTTTAATGAACAGTTGTAAGCACGGCGTTTAGTGTTTAATGAACAGTTGTAAGCTCGACGTTTAGTGTTTAATGAACAGTTGTAAGCTCGGCATTGAGTGTTTAATGAAAAGTTTTTTGCTGTGATGTGTCGTAAACTCAACACTTGGTGTTTAATGAACAGTTTTATGCTTTTTCGTTTTGTAAGTTCGGCTGTATTTTTGTTTTGTAAAGGAATGGTTTCTTTTCTATTGCTAAACCGTGTTTCAGAATCCAATTGAAGTGCCGAATTGCCACAGAGAAATATGTTTGTTTATTTTGTCAAGATGCCAATACTTCGTGAGAACTACGTTGAACCAGAAAATGTGAAATTATTTCTAATAAAATCGTTGGTCGAATTTTGACCATTCTGTCCAGGTCATCATCATGCGTATTGGTGTTGTCACGTGAAATATAAATATTCACCATTCACTTTTCTATTTCTTTTGTGTAGTTTCAGAGTTCAACTTCTTAGTGTTTGATAATCATAATTCTTGTGTTATAAGTGAGTGTGACTTATTCTTCCGAACTCTGACGAAGAAACTTGTATAAAGATATGCACCTGCTCTCACCATAATTCCAGATGTATGCAGTATTGGAGAAGCTTGCTGTATTAGTAACAGTTATATCTTTCTGATGAAGGTATACGTTTCACAATTGTGTTATTAAAACAAAAACGGGAAGATATTCTATGACATGTTTAAGGTCGTAGGCATGGCAACTGCACCACTGTCGTCACATGACAAAGCTAGCCCAAAGCTTGCGATAAAAACATGATATATGATTGTTTATAATGTATTTCTGCTACAACCTTCGTGATAAATATAAGAAATGGCTATTTCGGCGTCGATTTCTTTTTTTGGATTGTTTGTTTTGTAATTAAGCACAATGCTACACAATGGGCTATATGTGCTCTGCCCACCACGGGTATCGAAACCCAGATTCTAGCGTTATATCTCCGCAGACATACCGCTGTGCCACTGGGGGGCTCTTTTTTGGAACCGGGAAAATCGTGTAGACTTGTTAGATATATCTGGTCTTTACATGTGAAAAGAAGGACATTTTTATTAGAGTAGTAGTTGGTGATATACATGAAACAAAACATTTTACTGCAGTTTTCGTTTACTTGTGGCCGGAGCTGGGTTTTTGATGTCATTATGGTAAGTAGTAAAGAAAGGCGGCCGCCAACTGCTGCGAGCGAGAGATGAAAGCAAGAGTTAGTACATTGTACATCAGTCTTTTGTAATGCTTTGAATACATTGTGTCCTATCAAGTGGCAAATGGTTTTCTTAACTTTCAGAGACGATTGCCAGTATTTTCTTCTCAGTATACATTTTCTGACTTGTTGCTAGTGTCCTGGGCACATCGTGTCACGTGACCGCACCTAATCTCACACTTTATAAGCCGATGTCAGTGTGAATAGCTGCGGGGGGGGGGGGGAGGATAACAGTTTGCTTCTGGATTTCATTTATATCAGGGGCCAATTTTTCACAGCTTTTACAACAATATAACGCCACTATATAAAAGTTCAACTAGAAGGAGACATATGCGGTATACCATCAAGCATGACTCGGATTGATTAATGTTGATGGTTGATTAGTTTAGAATTTTCCTATATATATAGCTCACGTTATTTACAGCTCACGAGAAGTCCATTTACTTTCAGTACATTTTGTTCCAGTCGAGCTTATCCTTGTTCTACTCGAACATGATTGAACATGAACTGCTATTGTTAGGAGATGAAAGCCAACTTTTATCAGCCTAGATAATTCTCGGATAAGATTATGCGGCAGTATTTTATTACTGTGAGGATTGGGTATATATAATAACCGGTATTTATTTATTTTGTTTATTCACATCGAGCTTGTCCTACCTACACGGGGAAACATGTTTCTTCAAATATCTTTAAAAAATTAATTTCAAACAACACGTGATCATTCCCACTGCCCATTCCCAAGATGGACGAAACCTATTATTTCAACCATTCAAAACTCACATTAACAAGTTGGACACACACACACACACACCATTTAATCTTACTTCTTTTTGAGGTCACGATTATGGTATCCTTTGCTTATCATGTTCAACAGAAGTAATTTCATTATAACGGTTTAGTTCTGATAAAATTTAGCACAGTATCAGACACAAAGGGTGCAATGGATTTAAAAGAAAAAGACTCAAACTCAAGCGCTTTGAATAGTTGACTATTCTTCTTGAGGAGAATAAAGGATTTATTCTCTTTATCCTCGTTATTATCCCGAAGAAGAATAGTCATCTATTCGAGAGCGTTCGAATTTTTGGGTCTTTTCATTAAAATTCGTTATAACTGTTTATATACGGTAATGGCTTTTCCTTCGTTTTTTGACCGAGAAGCGGGAATAATGATCAAATGTTTCTGGAAATTCTGGTATGCTGGGATCTAACCGTTCGATTTTATTTCATTTTTACATCCAGCATTTCAATTTACATATCGCTAAACTTAAATATTCGGACTGATTACAACTGATTTATCCCGGAAATTGGCCATGGTTTAGGTGTTTTTGTTACTTACAATGCGAAATTATGCATTTCATACAATACCTTCCTTTTAGTAAAATGCGTCTTGCCTGTGATAAGTCAGAATATTTCAGTTTATTGAAAACGGATACTTTCAGCTGCTAAATAGTCATTATTACCCATAGGCTTGGAGTTATACAATGTGTTTAAGAATTCGTTTAGGTTTTATAACGATTTATCACGATTTCCGGGGTCAGTTGAATTGAATAAGAGGTTCGCTTCACCCTCATCTAACCATGACTTCAGAAAGTTCCATTTTAATTTTCGAAGTAAACGGAGATCAGAAATACAAAGTTATCTTAGTTAGTGTCTGACAATGATTTGATTAAAAAACAAAAACACTAGGTAGTGTCTGACAATGATTTGATTAAAAAACAAAAACACTAGGTAGTAACTGACAATGATTTGATTAAAAAACAAAAACACTAGCTAGTAACTGACAATGATTTGATTAAAAAACAAAAACACTAGGTAGTAACTGACAATGATTTGATTAAGAAACAAAAACACTAGGCAGTAACC
>NW_013666308.1:185617-192767 GCF_000517525.1 Limulus polyphemus
GATGTAAATGTTTAATCAGAAGTTTTTATTTACCATATATATCTCGTTGTGAAGTTTTAATCAGAAGTTTTATTTACCATGTATATGTATAACGTTGAGAATATTTAATAAGAAGTTTTATTTATTTTTATATATATATCGATGTGAATGTTTAATCAGAAGTTTTTATTTACCATATATATCTCGTTGTGAAGTTTTAATCAGAAGTTTTATTTACCATGTATATGTATATCGTAACTGACAATGATTGGATTAAAAACAAAACACTAGGCAGTAACCGACAATGATTGGATTAAGAAACAAAAACACTAGGCAGTAACCGACAATGACTGGATTAAAATACAAAAACACTAGGTAGTAACTGACAATGATTGGATTAAAAAACAAAAACACGGTCACAGAAAAAGTACTACAGTAAATGTGTCGATTTGATAACTATGTTTCTTCCAAGCACGATTAGCTACCCCATGTTGATAACACTGGAATTTCATTATTTTATACTAGGTATTTATTTCTGCTGATATCGTATCTTAGAAACATACTGTGTCCTGGCCATATCATATGTTCGGTATAGACCTTTGTTTGTACTGTTTAGTAAAATTATAGTTTTACACATATTGTTTGTTTAGAGTATAGTTTTTGTCCTTACTGTTCGCTACGCAAATAGTTTCCTCATATTGTTTGTTTGCAGTATAATTGTGTTCGTTGGAAACACAGTTTGCTCTTGATGCTTTCAAGGGATGTAATTGTAACCTTGATGTTCATTAAAACAGAGATACTCATGATGTTCGTTAAGAACATATTTATGCTATAAACATACATATTATGCATTGGGAATATAGTATTGTTCATGGTATTAGTATGGAACATAGTTCTGACCATAATGTTTGCTAGGAACCTTGTTCTACTTGTGATTGAGAGGAACACAGTTAAATCTATGATGTTTCCAAGAAACATCGTTTTACTCGAGATGTTCGCTAGGAACACCGTTAAATCTATGATGTTTCCAAGAAACATCGTTTTACTCGAGATGTTCGCTAGGAACACCGTTAAATCTATGATGTTTCCAAGAAACATCGTTTTACTCGAGATGTTCGCTAGGAACACCGTTCTATTGTGATGTTCACTAAAAATAAGTTCTGCTCGTTACGTTTGCTAAGAACATAATTTAGCTCAAGGATCATAGTTCTACTGGTGATATTTGCTGGGAGCACATTTATACATACATTATTTGTTGGGAATATATGTCTGTTCATATTGGGGCCTGGCATGGCCAGATGGTTAGGGAGCTCGACTCACAATCTGCGGCTCGCGGGTTCGAATCCCCATCGCACCAAACATGCTCGCCCTTGAGGGCGTTATAATGTGACGGTCACTCCCACTATTCGTTGGTAAACGAGTAGCCCAAGAGTTGGCAGTGAGTTGTGATGACTAGCTGTCTTCTCTCTAGTTTTTAACTGCTAAATTAGGGACGGCTAGCGCAGATAACTCTCGTGTAACTTTACGTGAAATTCGAACCTCAAACCCCTGTTCATGTTGTATGCTAGGACCGTAGTTTAGCTCATATCATGTGTTTAGAATATGGTTTTCTTTATACTGTATGATAATCATATAGATATGCTCATATTATCTGTAGGGAATATAGTTCTAATCACGATGTTCTCTTGGAACACAGTTCTTCTTCAAGCAGTTTCTTTCCTCTGTCCTATCAGATTGTCATGTTCTCTATTAATATAGGTGTCAAAGTGGTTGAAACTGTTAAATTTTATCTTGTTCTTTGTTGCATACTTCTTTTTTAAATAATTCATTTAATGTTTATATTCTTTCATTTTTACCGTTTTGCAAAAAAATGTATTGATTTTTTTTTTAATATTCCTTTGAAGTTATTTTTACATTGTAATTAGTATACATCTTAGTGAATAAGTTATTTTTACATTGTAATTAGTATACATCTTAGTGAATAAGTTGTTTTTGCGCTTCATGCAGATTATGAATCTGTTATTATATCTTGAATTTATTTTATAACATTAATCTTTATTACATTAAAGTTGTGGATAACTCCGCTATTATCCCCCCCCCAGTGGCACAGCGGTATGTCTGCGGACTTACAACGCTAGAAACCGGGTTTCGATACCCGTGGTGGGCAGAGCACAGATAGCCCATTGGGTAGCTTTGTGCATAACTTCAAACAAACAAACTCCGCTATTAATCTTTAGCAGTTTGTTATTGTTGTTTTGTTTGTGTTTATAACTGTGGACTGTAACTCTCTAGTAATCAGTATGTTATTAACTATGTTTATATATTTTAGGTTAGATGTTTCGTTTGGCATACAGCGTTTTCTTGGCATGACGTCTGTAAGTTTCGTGAGTGTTTAGGCCTCACTTGATGTTTCGAATATTGGTGAAGTTTGTTAAACACAAAGCTACGCAATGAGCCATCTCAGTTGTGCGAAAAGCGAGTATCGAAACAATTTTAGCCTTCAGACTTGAACAAAGGGGCGATATTGGTGAAATAAGGAAAAATATTGTAAGAAAAACCAGAGTGAGTGAGCTAGTTAGATGTTCATTGAGTCAGTAAGAGAGTTAATCATAAGCCAGTATATTACTGAGTGTGTTAGCCAACCAGTTTTAAGGTGGGTCATAGATAGGAGAGGAAGCTTTGTAAGTAAGAGACTGATTAAATTTTATTTGTTGGTTTGAATTTCTGTTAAAACGTTATATGTGAGGTTAGGCCTACCAATGAACCTGTGAAGAAATACATAACAAATAAGTGGATTATTTTTACCGAATAAAGAAAGATAACCCGCCCAGTGACGGAAACAGCTACAACTAATTTAGTGTTTTTTCTTCATATATACCTATATATAAATGCAAGTTTTATTCTAAAGTAATATTAGATTTATCTGAAAAATTTATTGTACAAGAATCTAAACATGTTGGATTTGTTGTTAAAGCGCTTGTTTGGGTTGTTAGGGCTTAATATTTTCTATAATAATAAACACATTGTTAGCCAGTCTAAATACTCTTTTTTTTCTTTTTTTTTTGCACACTGGAGGTATTCCTCGCGTGATCAGAAAGAGGTTTTAGGCGATAAATTATATTGTTGATTACCTGATTGTGCAATATTTGTCAAAGAAAAGATCAAAAAGGTCAATTTTGAGATATGAACAACACAGAATTCGATGACCGGAAGCATATATTTATGCACGTAGATCAGGTGGTACTCAAATTCGGTGACGAGGAACCCACTTTGAGACTAATAATGGTTGGAGACAGCTTGAATGGGTAATGAAGAAAAACTTTAATATAAGTTTAACATAACAGCAAATGTACAACGTTTCGACATCATCAGTTACAGGTGGTACTCAGTAATACACCTAACTGCCTCCCAAGTGCTACTAATTGAGGAAGTTGCACGTTTTAGACATGGATTTTAAGGCCTAAACACGCCGTAGCCTTGATATGTGATGATATAGTCATGAGATTATGCGACACTGTTGATTCGTAATGCCGAAATGAATGTATAAGCGAAGGCATTCATAATACAACGTACACAATGTGGCACTAACTCGCACAGAAACATCATGGTATTGGTGAGAGAAAACGTGAAGAGTTATCATTCCTGAGCACAAAAATTAATACAATTTAAAAAAACTTTGCTATAACTTAAATGGAAGGAGCTGCTTTGTCGTGATAAAAAAATGTATTAAATATATATTGTAGTACTAATATTTGTTAACGTATTTCCTACTGTCGTTTCTTTTCTTATGGCAAATTTACCAATGCTATCTGTCACCCTCCCTAATTTTGAATTACCTACCAGGGAGAAAGCAGTCAGTTAGAAGCACTGTACCACCTACCCTTCACACTAATTGATTGACTTTCAGTCTTCTAACGCCCCCAACGCTTTATAGCGCAGGGAACGTTTTGTAGTATTGTAGTGGTTCGAACTCAGGTCGCTAGTTCCGCCGCCCTGTCATCTATTAGAAGGTAAGCTTTGTTAGAATAGTATTGTAAGTTATATATTACTTTATATCTTTTTGCCATGTGCGTTTATCTCTCATACGTAAAACTACAACTGTAAGGGTTATAAAATATGTACTTCTTGTTTCGGACTGTGTATCACCGATTTCTGAAAGTTGCATATCATGACTAGCTTTCAGCTAAGAGTTATTTTAGATTTAAATTTACCTGTTGCGAAGTTCCTTTTCATAACATATTTATAATATTCAGTGCTATTAATACATTAATTATTAGAATTAAAAACAGTATCTTTTGAAAACAATTGCAAAATTTAAACAGTACAATAATTAGTAGCGATTAAGCCCTCCAGTGGCTCTACGCTAAGTCTGAAGTCTTATAACGCTAAAAGTCGGTTTCGATGTACAATCTACTGTATAAAGACGAAAAGCCGTCCATCTGTCATGCTGATATCTTGGCCGTTGTGGTACCGATCGACACGCAACTTGCACGAAACGACGGCACTTTCTGCTGCGACAAGCAAGTTTTCCAACCATATATATATAAAAACGGATGATGTGCTACTTTGGGCATATGATTAGATTTGAGGGTAGGTTGGTAGAGATTGTGATGAGTAATCAAATCAAAACAAGTATACACGCGCTCTACGCTTGGTACTGCTGGCGCACACGCAAATCATAATCATTGGGTGAAATTTTCCATTAAGTTTGCTTTGTTGTCAAGGGGACACAATGACGCAACATCACCAAATTTTATGCAATTGGAACCCTCGGTTACAACTGTATAACAACACACATGTTTTACCCGCAGCACATTTCAATTTTGAAAATGCCCAAATTAAAGCTTGCTTCTTCAGATCAGCAGGCTAACAAAGCCAAAACCAGGAAGACAGCCCAAAGAGAAGACCCTGAAATCTATATATATAATCGCGAATATCTCTTTGCTTTTCTGTGAGTCTGTTCCTTGTGCACGGCCACGTCTTTAAAGCTCCAAACTCTGGGCACAGATACAACTGTAACATGGGATATGGGGCCGTGGCCTCGGAGGCCATTTTGAGGCCGCAAATTGAGATCAGAGTGATCAATATGGCAGTTTCTGACAAACAGGATGACAAATTGGTCTCAAATGTAAAAAGCCGGATTGATTCCGGTAATGTGTGATCGAGAGGCCTATTATTTATGTTTCTTTTCTGTGTGAGGACTTCTCCTAATCATTCTATCCATGATCAATTGTATGTTAAACAACTTAAAAACTTTGTGTAGCCTTCATTTGCTTGTATGCTCGTTGTTCTAAAGGCTGGTGCTTTTCTCTCGAACATGGGCCCACACTCCCTCAACTAAATAGGCTTGCTTCAGCCATATCTTTTGCTTTGCTTGCGTGTACTCACAAGAATCAGCTATACGATGACTTTACAAAAAAGTGTATCGGCAAATTTTCATTTACGTTGTGTTGGAACGAGAAGAGAATAAATCAGTTCTTCATTAAATGGAACGATAATAAAGTCAGAATACGCTGCAAACGACACTTGACCACACAGCAGAAATCAGGACACCAAAAGGTAGGGCATTTTTTGTTTTGGAAACTTGTAATGTTATGCAAAGCACATGCAAGAAGCAAGAATAATATACCCGGTTTTTCTTTGATTAAAATTGCTTGAGCAAATTTTTATTTTTTTCGCACATCGTTAAGTTTATTGCTTTGTTTCGTTCTTATAAGTTGTCAAAGATCTTTGTTAGTATATTAAAGTGTTGTTTTTCAAGCTCTGTGTATACTTCACGTTTATGAATAAATACAAACATTTTAGATGAGTACGTAAAATTCCACCTGTTTGACCAAGTATTTATCTGAGCTGCAGCGCTCTCTAACAGAAAACTTGAAATTTGATATTCGTAAAATAAACGTTGGCGTTTTTATATTTCCACGCTCTATGAAAGGATCGCTATAGTGTTTTAAATACTAAGTAGTGATGTAAATATACCGTGCTCATGGTATATCGAAACATAAAACATCTATCAACGTGATAAAAGGATATTGTATGGACTTTAGTCAGTTACTTGCTAAGCACTTTATCAGTATATTTTGCATAAGTATTACCAGCAAACGCGTGGGTCTATGGCCTACATTTACAGAGCCGCTATAATGTGGAATTAAAGCTTGAACTACTCTTTTGCACTTTTTCAGTTTAACGATATTTGCCGCTATAATCCAAGTTCAATTTCTTTAACCAAGTTACAAACTGTAATTAGTAGGCCTACTTATTTACGTGCTCAAATGTAAATCAATGCCAAATTTGGGGTCATCTGTCGGGGAATCCCCGTAAAAGTGTTTTCGCGAAATAC
Source organism: Limulus polyphemus (assembly GCF_000517525.1). Classification (NCBI taxonomy): domain Eukaryota; kingdom Metazoa; phylum Arthropoda; class Merostomata; order Xiphosura; family Limulidae; genus Limulus; species Limulus polyphemus. The sequence continues at coordinate 191,937 of NW_013666308.1, forward strand.
TCGGGTTCCCTAAGAGTTGGATAAAAAGTTATATCTTTGGGCAAACCTCGGGGCTGAGACGATTTAGGAGGAGTTATGTGACACACAGACACAGAATCGTATTATATAGATGTATCTGACGTTAATTAAATTATATTTGTGCGTTTCATCATTTTGCTGCACGAAACAATTTATCAGTCATGATTGATCTTTAACGTATTAACAAATGACATTATGGTAATACAAACTTAAGTTGATTACTATCAAATCTTGAAAAAGAAATGTATGTGTAATTTTAAAAGAAAAAAAACTATTATTTGGACACATCTCTTTTAAATTTGGAATTAAAATGATAAAGTTTATTTTTAAGCACCTTCATAGTAAGGCGATAAATGTAATAAGGAGTTACTTGTGATATAGTTAGAAATAAATTGGTATTTGGTTTATTGTTATCATAGTTTCAGGATTGTTTGCAAAATTTAACAGAAATGGTACTACGTTTATTCTTCATGCCCCCACACAAGAAGGAAATAATCCAGTGTTGAGCTGGCTTTGTTTAAAGATATTATTCCTTTAATTCTCAATGAAATCAAGGGAGAATATGTTATGTATGTGAACTACACTACATCTGCCATATGTAGTGCCTTTCGTCCAATACCAGAACTCATCAGGGCGATTGGGATACGACAGCTAGAGTAATAGTCTAGATCAGCGTTTCCCAAACTATGGGTCGCGACCCACTGGTGGGTCGCAAGCGGAATGTTAGTGGGTCGTAAAAAGTTTTTTTGCGTTATATATGGAACTCCGAACCTCATGAAGATATGTTGTGCTGTGAACCAGTCAGTCGAAGTA
>NW_013666308.1:193701-203347 GCF_000517525.1 Limulus polyphemus
CCTAGTAAATTTGAGTGGGTCGCCATAAGCTGTGGTCATGAATAGTGGGTCGCGATTCTAAAAAGTTTGGGAACCCCTGGTTTAGATAACATTTCGTTTTTCATAAACAGCGACTGTTATGGTGTGAGCAAAATTAAGCAAGTGAATTATAATTATAATCAATTTTATTCAAGGTATTTATGTATCAGAGTTTTAGGGTAACGATTAATAACACAGCATTATTTTAATACTAATTATTTATTTATTGCTATATTATTTTACTTATTGTTTGTATCATGAGTTTACAGATCAGAGTTGTTATTGAGGATTACTTCATGTCGTAGATATTCCGTTATCGCCTGATCCAGCAGAATTTCATAAGTTTTAGGCTGTTTATCTATATATGTTTGTTTTCCATTTGTTCCAGTTTTTGAACACACACCTGGCATGGCTTGATGGGTAGGTCACTCGAATCGCGATTTTCATATCTCGTGTTCGAATTCCGTTGCTGAACATGCTTGCCCTTTCAGCACGGGAACGTTATAATGTAGCAGTCAATCCCACTATTCGTTGGTAAAGGATTGGCGGTGGATGATTCCCTCTAGTGTATAACTTCAAAATTATGCGACTATATCTAAGATTGGCCTCGAGTAGCTTTGCACAAAATTAAACAGACAGACAAACACCGTTTTCTGGCTGTAAGGACGTGATATTGTTTGCCGTTTTATTACATTTCGAATTTTTAAGAAACAACATGTATAGCCAGTACAGTATGTTATTTTTTATGTTTATTTAAGCGCAAACTGCACAATAGGCTAACTGTGTTGTGTCCATTTTAGGGATCGAATTCCGAATTTTGGCGTTATTCAAGCTTACCGCTGAGTTACTAAGGGAGTAGTTGTTGTTACTGATTTTCTAGTTGTTCTAACTTAAAGTTGCTGAAAGAAACTAGAGCCATGTTACACAAACTTTGTTAGTAAGTGGGTAAAAGACGTTTACATGCCATTTTGCTATCAATGATCACATTTTTATATATTAGCCCATCATTTTATCATTTTAAAGGGATTCATCTTAGCTAATCTAAGAATTTAAAATACGGAATTTACTTCAAGGTTTGCAAAATTAGAATTATAAGCGTTAATGAAACCAAACCGCATCCTACGAAGAGGTTTAAAATTCTGGATGTTAGTAGACTCGTCGCTAGGTGCTGGCACACAAGGCCCATGCTCCGATTCTATGTGACAGTGCCCCAAATCCACAATTGGTGTCTTGAAAAATGAGAGTAGAAAACCATGATCGATGTCGTATTGAAATGTTGAAAATTCCCGCACCCATGGGCCCGAGTCTCCAATCTTTTAAGTACCTAGCGATGCCTCTGCACGTTAATGAATTAGTAAACCATGAACTAAGTTAGTAGTAGAGTCTGAACGCAGATTCCTCGATTAATAACAGTACCTAACTGATTTGTTGCCGTTATTATTATTTTGATACTCAACATTAGATTTACATAAGGATTTAAACAGATCATCGTAGTGAAGCTGATACTCAATATTAGCTTTACATAAGGATATAAACAGATCGTCGTAGTGAAGCTGAGAAAGTTGTTGTGTTTTGTTTTTATTCACGTATTTATACGAACACCAAAATATTTGCCCCGTAGAGACACCGTTAGAATTTTAAAACAACATGAACTTTTATGCTGGAAATAAACGTTTTTGTGTGAGTTTCTCAACATCAAGTTGGTTAAGCTTAAGGTAAACGAAAAATGAATTATTTTTGTCTCCTCACTGTGTAAGTGGCACTCTAGGAGCGCAGCATTCTTTTTAAGCAAGAAATCAGTTTAAGCTGATTCACGTTTTACAAACCACTGCTAAGACGCCAGTACATTTAGTTGATACAGAATTATGAGTTGATAAGTTTCCCAGTATGTGTTTGTTATCAGTGTATTGTAATGCTCAGATATGCAAGTTCACTGTGTAAGGTAAGACTAGAGAAGAATCTTCAGATAAACATTAGCTCACTAGCAGAACACAAAAACTTGTTTTTAGCTTCAGAGAAAAATTCTACACGGCACACGTCATAATCGTTTAAAACTTAAAATTCAAACAGTGATGGAAAAGGTCGCTTAAAAGCGATGATTTAACATAAAATTTTCTGCAGATATTACGTTGTGACAGTCTTTTAAGAAGGCATGTTACTGAACGTATTGATATTGCGGTAAAAAGGACAAATCTGATAAAATGTCGAAATATTACGCTTAAGAAAAGAGGAAGTTACGTCATGTATGTAACATGTTCTAGCAGCTTACTAAAGTTAGTCCAGCAACTAATTGGAATAATTAGTGAAACTAACATTTTATATCTCATGTCCAACACCGCGATCATGCGTAATATCGCGTTTAATATGTAGAATTATAAGCGGACTCTTCTTCATGTTAAAATATTTAATATATTAATAACATTGGCAAACAAGTCATTTTCATCAGTTATAATTATAGGTGAGGTAGATAGCTCTTGGAACGCTGATTCCAAATCTGTTTTTGGTTTTCCTCTAGCACGTCAAGCTTTCGTGATGAGACCGATCAAATTTGAAAGGTTGTTGCCTTAATTATAATTTAAGTTGTTGTACATTTCTTTTTTTCATAAGTGTGTATTGTATAAATTTAACCAAGCGTATAGTGTGTATAACGTACATGGGAATTATACTGAAAAATGAATAAAGTTGTAATGCTAACTAGCCTAATGTGTGATTATTACCTAAATTGTGCTGAAAGTAGCATCAGTCGTATTTCAATAACTACTTGTGCTAGAAGAAAACCAAAAACAGATTTGAAATCATCATGCAAAACTGGTCTAGAAAAGTGTATTTACATCTTTGATGAGAGAAAAGAGTTCGATTTTGTCGACCAGTGTAACTTGTTCTGCACTCAGCAACAATATTTTTTATTCCTTTAAAATGTGACGAAACAAAACAGTATTTCACAGGACTGTTCTTCGGCTTTTATTGAATTCTGTGGAAAAAAAAAAGTGTTTTTGATAATTTATTTTAAACGATTAAGTGTGCATAAAATATGCTTTAATATAATTATCTTGTGAAAATCCACGAAGTGAAGATTATCATTAATAATTTCACATACTTCAGTTAATTCAAAAATCCAGTTTTATAAAGTATATTTGAGATAATTAAGGATAATCAACATTATATTTTTTAGGAATATTTAAATTTAGGTGAAAACAAATTGTGCGCATGCTCTTGATAGTTTCAACTTAACTGGTGTGTTTTGGAAATTACGATATTTTTTAGTTGAAGACAAGCTATGGCCAGTCAGTTTGGTTAGAAAATGATCAAATTTATTTGGAAATCTTCTTATTAGAATCAAAAGATATGCATGTATATGATTTACATGTATAAATTCATTAAGTAACAATGGCCTGTTGAGGACTACGGTTTCAAACAGTTTTGGCTCTGCTTTGTCTACTAGCTTTTTTTTTGGAATTAAGCACAAAGCTACACAGTGGGCTATCTGTGCTCTGCCCACCACGGGTATCGAAATCCGGTTTCTAGCGTTGTAAGTCTGCAGACATACCACTATGCCATTGGGGGGCAGTCTACTAGCTGCATAGATTGGCGATAAGAGCCTGGCATCCACTGAATTTCTGTATAGCCTTAGGTGTAAAAAGTGGATTGATATAACTTTTTTAAAATAATGTTTATATTATTTGGTGATTAGAAAAGGTGTTAATTAAAAGATGTTCTAGCTAGGAACTTGGTGTAAAGTGTGTATATTATGTTTTACATCGAATCTTTAGTGAGAAAGTGATAAAATTTATTGTTTAATATTTAGCCTTCTTTTATGGAAACTAATGCCAGTTATAAATTATTCTACAAAAGAAACTGTCCAAGATAAGCTTAAAATACTGTTAAAATCGTTAAGCTGTGTTGTCAGCTATTGTGTTAACAGATGGATAACTGTATAAAAAAAATCAACGAAATTTTAGATCGCAGAAGGAAAACATTACAGGCTAGATTAATACTGGATCAAAAAGTTTGACTGAAAAAATGAATTCTATAATCTATACTACAGATCATCTTCTGGTAGTTTAAATAGTGTGGGCTCGATCTGCCTTGTTTTGTGTTTGGTAGTAGTCTTTTTTTATGGACTTTTCTTGTCTAATGTTTTTTCTTTCTGAGACGACGTGTTGGGTTCTTTTCTGAACCCTTCTTCGGGTATATTGGTGTCAGGGGAATTCTGCTGTTTTATATATGGCCTGGAACTTAATTGTGGGTGGAGCTCAAAGTTTGCTTGATCATAACAATTTTGTGACATGGACTTCAGAGAGGATTCTTGTTGGTTCTTATTGGTTGTGAGTTAATCCTGTTTTGTTTAGACTTCAGAATGTGGTTCCAAATCTTGCTTGTTTCTGCTCATTGGTTCTGTTTTCTGCTTGGTTTTTCAGTTTTTATTCTAAGAGTGTCTCATGCTTCCCAAATTTCCAATTTTGTTTAGTGTCTAGGATTATATATTTCTGACATTTTCCCGTTAGGAGGCGTTGTTGATTTTTCAAGGTGGAAGAGTTGTTGCGTCAGCGTGTTCCCCTAGCCTCAGTTTTTTATTCTTTCTTGTGTATTTCACCACATTTTCAGGGTACACTCTAAATCACGTGATTTTGTTTTGTTGGATCAGTGGTTTGTTTGGTTCTCCAGATCTGAGGCAAGCTCTAATATCGAATTTGCTGGAGATTCTTCTGAGTTTGTAGCTAAGATTTGGTATGAATAATAGGATGTTAGACATACATTATTTTTGTGGTTTTTGAAGTGTGTGTGTGGTGGGGGGGGGGGCTGCTTTCAAGGCTTGGCTTATGAACAACCCCGGGTATGTTATGTTTGTGGTACGATACTAACCAATAAGTGGCTAGTGTTATCATGGTTGTGTGTGTGTTAGTAACAGAAACTGTTTAACACGATTCATGAGTGGCAACCAGAACAGGGTAAAGATAAATAAGGTAGCTTAGCAACACTACCAGGAGCGTTGTACGAATGTCTGACCGAGATAGCTATATAATTAAAATTTCACATTATATAGGCAATAAAGGTACTTGTAAGTGCACGTTTTTCGAGATAGTTGCCATTCTGTTCGTGAGACATTCAACAGTTTATTTCTACCCAATATATTTAGAAAGACACGAGTTTTTTTTTTAGAGGGGAGGTGGGTATTTTATATTTTTATTCGTCCTGAGCATTCAAATGAAAATCCTTGCTTGCTTTCTTCCCAATGAAAATACCTTATTGTTTCTGTAGAGTGGGCGGTTTTCAGATGAGACGAGTTGTTCTTTTGAGAGAATGAATGTTATCAGAAAGTTCATAACTCAAATAACAAGGAGCACGTGATTACCATTGTCCTGTGTCCGTGGTGCAGAGTCACCCCAATAGAAAGTAATGCGCCTTGTGATAGTCGTGAAGTGCAGCACTAAGATAACATATGCGACTCCAAACAATGACCAACGTTATCATCATGAGAGAGTCTATAAAGGCTGAAGAGGCATCAGATTATTACTGATTCGAGTGACCAATAGAAGACAGCAGCCAAGAAATGCACTTCTGTCGGTTAAGGTTCCATCTTGTGATCAACAGAGCTTAACAACGTCCGACCTCAAGAGAATGGAAAGTTGGGGCGAACCACGATTCCATACGTTCATAAATCCAGCATTTCCCCGAGATCAATAAGTTTCCTATCTGACCACATATAATTAAATATCAATCGCGAGTGCTTAGCAGTGCAAAGAAGACCAGGTTGTATTGGGTAAAAATGATGAAACTTGGTTAATACGTCATGTATTAATAACATATATTATTATTATAATTTTAAGTAATGTATTTTACAGGTTTTCAACAAAGTAGAATCTGGAATTTTTTGTGTAAGATGTTTGTTTAAAGTTATTAATTTGAAACCATTTACAAAACTAAACAAACCCAGTTTCTGGAGAAACTTCAAAAATTGCATGTTAAATTTTTATTTTCTTGGTGTTTAATGCATTTAACTAATAATGATATTAAGAAAAATATGGATAATGCGCAGAGCTCTCTATGAACCTGCTATATCAAAACTGAGTGGTTCATAAGACAGTGAATAAGTTAATGTTAAATTTAGTGGATTCAAACTGATTAACTGGAAATGTTCTCTAAACGATCCTGTAGTATCAAAACTGAGTGGTTCATAAGACAGTGGATACGTTAACATTAAGTTTATTGGATCCAAACTGATTTATTGGAAATGTTCTTTTGATAGTTTTGGTAACTTATTGAAAGCGCTGACTAATATCGTTGTTTATTAACACAATACATAAAGTATTTCATGTCTTTTTATTAAAACTTTGGATTATTTTCTACTGTTTCGTAGGATAAAACAGAAATAATTTGTAGTACTGAAGCCAATATATTAAATACAAGCTCATTACTGTTTTGATTGATATAAAGAAGGGTAAAAATTATAATAGAGCTTATTTTACATTTTTTAGAGCTAGATACAAATATTTATCCTTCAACCTATGACACTATTGAAATTTTTATTTTGTTCCTTTTGTTTTTTAGCCCTTCGGTTGTTGTTGTTTGAAGTTAAGCATAAAGCTACACAATGGGCTATCTGTGATCTGCCCATCACTGGTATCGAAACCCGGTTTCTAGCGTTGTAAGTCCGCAGACATACCGTTAGCCTTTCGGTATCTCAGCGGTAAGACTGAGGGCTTATAGCGCTAAAAATCGAATTTCAATATTCGCGTGGGCACAGTACAAATAGCCCATTTCACATTTTGAGCAAAATTCAAATCTAAACCTTGACTGATTTCCATAATATTAACCACTAAACGCTATTAAAATAGTGATATTAACCATCAGTTCTTTTAGCATTAGTCGGTACTCCCCTGGTGGGTCATAAGCTTGAGGACTCGTAAGATTAAAATGCAGGTTTTGATTCCTGTTGTTGTCACAGAAGAATTAGCTATTGTGTAGCTTTGTGCTTAACAAACAGTATTAGCTAGTACATTTGTTGGTTTCGGTAATATGTTTTCATAAGACTTTGAAAATATTTATGTTTTCAAGCAGTGTTTTTATGAGTTGTATTTAATACTTTACTTAATACTGAGTGTTAGTTTTGTTGGCGTAAAAGTTGTTTTAATATTACATAACATTGTAGGCAGTAGTTTTACGGTTCTCTGGGTGTTCGTAATGCTAAATACAGGTAGAGAAAATCGTTTAATTGCGGGACTGATTTCGAACCACCAGAGTGTGTAATATTCAGGTGTAGCTATCTTTGTATTTCAACTATTCTAGTTACAGAAAAATAAATGTGGTTTCCTCTCACAAAATCAAAAACTGCTTGTTTTGCTTAGTTTTACATAAATCGCCAATATCAACAAGATTTCTATTTAATTGTACATAAGTTACCATTAACAAGGTAATTTCTATCTAGTTTTAGGTACGTTACCAGTAACATGTAGATTTCTATTTAGTTTTACGTAAGTTTTCAGTAACATGTAGATTTCTATTTAGTTTTATGTAAGTTATCAGTGACATGTAGATTTTTATCGGGTTTTACGTATACGTTATCAGTGACATGTAGATTTTTATCGGGTTTTACGTATACGCTACCAGTAACATGTAGATTTGTATCAGGTTTTACGTATACGCTACCAGTAACATGTAGATTTGTATCAGGTTTTACGTATACGCTACCAGTAACATGTAGATTTTTATCGGGTTTTACGTTTACGTTACCAGTAACATGTAGATTTTTATCGGGTTTTACGTTTACGTTACCAGTAATATGTAGATTTTTATCAGGTTTAATATATACGCTACCAGTAACATGTAGATTTTTATCAGGTTTTACGTATACGTTACCAGTAACATGTAGATCTCTGTATAGTTACTTACTAGTAACAAGTAAGTTTTGGTTTTATATAAACTTACAGTGATACATAAGTGTCTTCATTTCTTGTACGCAAAATAAAAGTAAGTAGTGTGTGTATATAATATATATATTACTTTCACAAAAAAGTGTTCTTCGTTAGTGATTGGCTTCAGAATTATTTGTCAGTTTAGTGTCACGTAAACTGAACTAAGCTAACACCGGTGTAAACAGCAAGAAATGCTTGAAATGGTTCGCAAAGTGAATACGATCTTAGCGACAAACAGGAGATAACTTCTATATATTGACCTTTGTGCTTGTAATGCGATTAAGTATCGGCTTTGGCTCAGGGGCGGATCCAGATTAAGTTCTTGGGAGGCGGCTGTTTGACAAACATCTATATATAATAACTAATACACATTTAATCAAGCCCCCTTAATTATATATGACCACTAGACTTGCACACAGTAATTAATGGTAAATCACAACCTTACATAACACTAAGTTAATACATGTACATCTGAATTTAGTACTAAAAGTTATTAGCTTAGTAACAAAATCAGTGGGTAGACTAGTTGACCATAGCGTAGAAGTAAAATAGGCTTTGTGCATTCAAATAACAATAACTTTAGCAGCTACTGATTAAATGAAATCACTTGCACTACATTAGCTGACCATACCGTAGAAGTAAAATAGGCCTTGTGCATTCAAATAACAATAACTTTAGCAGCTACTGATTAAATGAAATCACTTGCACTACATTAGCTGACCATACCGTAGAAGTAAAATAGGCCTTGTGCATTCAAATAACAATAACTTTAGCAGCTGCTGATTAAATGAAATCACTTGCACTACATTAGCTGACCATACCGTAGAAGTAAAATAGGCCTTGTGCATTCAAATAACAATAACTTTAGCAGCTGCTGATTAAATGAAATCACTTGCACTACATTAGAAGGATTGTACTGTCCTGCATCGTCTTACTACGATTACGTAAACTTATTTATAAAGTTGAAAAAAAATCTACCTTAACATGTTTCTCCTGCTCCTGTATATTCGTCCTTGCCCAAGCTGAAACACTGCAAGTGTTTTCTTATAAAGAGGTGGATCACCACTCCAGTTTTTAAAGACCTTTGTAATAACCTTGTTGTTTTTATCCCCAAGTAATTAGATCTAAAGCAGATATCATATTCCTATGCTTACGTTTATTTCGTAGTTGATGTTTTTGAAAAGTGTAACTCGTAGTGTAAAATAATGTTTCATTTAGGACGACCAGAAACAGCTTATTTTTGCAAGAACAAATTACAAACATTAATACTTTGTTAGTTCGTTAGTGTAATACTTATTATTATAATTTTTCAGAAACCAACGAACGTTTTACAGGCTGCCATGACGAAATGCAAGAGGCTTCGGTAAGATAAGTTCATGGTACTGTTTTTATCTGATGAAAGAACCATCTAGGTAATATTCTTGTTTGCTCATTGGCTCACTTCGAAAGTCCCGGATGAAACTTGGGAGTAGGCCGAGTACCACGCTGAGTTCCCATAGGTCACGCTTGTGAACACAGCTGGTGGTATCTCAGTGTAACCCCAAGATGGACATCACTCATCGGACAGTCATCTAGCTTCTCAACCTTCGGTTCACATTATACACACATAATAAGAATTTATGTAAATCTAGGTTCTGTTATCAGTTTATCAGGTTTTTCTCATAAATTTACAGTTAGTGTTCTGTAAAAAAAAAAAAAAAAAAAAAAAAAAAAAA
>NW_013666308.1:203591-213133 GCF_000517525.1 Limulus polyphemus
AAAATTCTACCCGAGTTATATCTTGTTTTTAGAGTGTTTTCGTTAAGGTGTGTTGTGTTCCATGGCACTACACGATCACTTTTGAAATCATTATTATATTAATCGTAAAAGTACTCGTAGATTTTGGAGTTTGAGTTATAATTCTAGTTTGAAACTGTATGGTAAAGAACCTTAGGAATTTATTTTACCTGTAGTTGGGTATTCCATAGTTAAAGTAATTTATATAGCAATGTATATATATAACGTATTATATCACTCGGGTTTACGTATTAATGCTTGGACATTTGTAATTTAAATTAACTGACCACAAAGTTTTCTTCTTACTCCATTACAGTAAAGAACAGTTTTTTAGCTGTACAGGTACAAAGTATTTATATATATATATATATATATATAAGCCTGCATCTGATAATTACATTTTTACTTTATAAGCTGAATATACCAGGTATAAGACTTATTATTTGATTTTACAAAACTAATTCTGATCGGTATCTCTCTAATAATACTTTTAACGATCTCCTATAGAACGGAAATGTCAATACTGCTCGTTTGCTCTGGAAATTATGTTTCATTTAGAGCTGAAAAACTAGTGTATAGGGTCTAGAAAAGTCCGAACTTATTTTTCAAAATATTTAGTTCCCGAATCTTAGAAAACTATGAAAATTTACAAGTTTTATGGGTTTCGGCTTGATTTAAGTACATGAAGTATAAAGTGTTTTTTACACTATTATCAATGGCATGCTGAAACTAACAGTAGAGCTTTTCATTTGCTAACTGTAGCATATTCGAGAACGGTTGTAATACCAATTTGAAGAGATTTACTTTTGCATATTTCACAATTTTTCGCACTTTCTCGGTAATTGTATTTATTTTCATAAGTAGAAGCGGTTATAAGAAACTTACTAATTGCTTATAAACAGTCATTGTAAAAAATAATAATAAGTTATAAAATTAACATTTTCCATGGCTGGACATGGTCTAGTGGTTAACGTGTCGGGCTGTGGATTCACACTTGATGTCGTTAAACATTCTTCGCACTTTTAGTAAACACAGTTATTCGGTTCAAAAAGCCAGACAGAACTTTTGTGGCAGTGGGTGTTGCTGACTGGTTATCCCCTCCCTGTAGTCAGTAGCTCAAAACTGGGAATAACTTTACCTAAACCCTAGGAGTCTCTGACCTGGACCTAGCCCACGTTCTTATGGGCGCCATTCAGGTTGAAAACTTCATACTACTGAGCTTATAACAGCATCTTATAGGTTTGAGTCCTGAACTTATTTTTAAGATTTCGACACGTTTCGATGAAAGTGTTCACACGTGCGAATTATAAACTTTGTTTCTTTCGCAGTTATCAGAGAAATGTTCGCATGCACGGACGTTTTTTTATCAAGGTTGGTACATTTACTAATCAGAAAATCGTTTCTTCTTTAAGTTATCAATGACGAGTATGACGTGAAAATTTTCAAAGTCAATTTCTTTCAAAAATGCATAGGTTTAAGTTCTAGAAAAGGAGAACAAATCGAGAATGATTATAGTAGTTACTGAGAAGGTGATTGGTTTACACATTCCCATTTGAACACTTAAAACAATAATAATGACCGCGATGCTAAAAACTAAATCCGCAAAATTGTTCCACCCACATACACACAAAGGAGTCAAATTTATTTGAACCAAATGGAGATTCAGTCATCTTGGCTAGGAGGATGTTTATGTTAAAAGTACTTTTCTGCCAAACTGCCAAGCATCTAATGTAGGTTGCTAGTTTATTTAAGTACTGTTATACGTGCTAAGCGTTTTCAAGCGTTGAACATGTGCAACAGGATATAACGCAATCAAAACAATTTTAATAAAACGAATACATACAGCTTGGAATAAAGAGGACGTTTCACAATCTTCACATGAATTCTAGTTTCAAATATGTTTTATAATAAAGCTCATGGTTTCATAAAGATGGTTTTCAAAACGTTAGTATTCAGGTATGCACTGTATTTAAAACTGTTAGTATTCAGGTACGCATTGAATTTAAATCATTGTTAGCGTGCACTGTGCTTAAAACATTGTTAACGTATGCTCTGTGTTTAAAATGTTGGTATTCAGGAATGCGCAGTGTTTGATACAATTGAGAGGGGGTTAATCACACTTTATAAGAATGAATTGCAAATACTAATGAAAAAGTGTCGCTGCAAATGGGGGTCATGACGTTACTCGTTCACAGTTAATTCCTGACCATCCACGTGCAACGCTTCCACATTAGAAGGAAAACGGTACAGCCTTTTCCAAGTGAGGATGTGTGCACCTAGCGAGATCTTTAAACATGGCCTTGGAAGCCAACATTCATGACCAGTGGATATTTTATCAAGATGTGTTGTCCGAAATTGTTTCTCGCTATCGATGATGGAAAAAGTAACACTGAACGTAGAGCATCTTTCTTGTAAAGTGCGGTTGACCTTCAGTGGTGTTTAAAACTGTAAATATTAAGATCTGCGCACTGAACAGTGCTAGTCTTTAGGTCTATATGCATAGTGAATAATGCAAGTATCCATGTCTTTGTGGTGAATAAAGTATGTATTCAGATCTTATCAGTGAACAGTGAAAGTATTCAGATCTGTATAGCGTTTAAAACAACGTAAATATTTAGGTCTGTTAAGTATTCAAAACTATGTAATTTATTCAGATGTATACAATGAATAATGTAACTACTATTCAGTTCTCTGTAGTGAACAACGTAAGTACTCAGGACTGCGGTTTGTTGTAAGTATTTAGTCAACTTATATTGAAATATATGTGAACAATATCTATACAGTGATAATGTTTTGAGAATTAATCATATAAATGAAAACACAAGTCACTTATATATACATAACACATGCATGTTCAGTGAAATAAGTGGGTTACAAGAGCTAGGAACTTTCTCAATGCAGCTATGGATTGTTCCTTTTCTGTGCTAGTATAAGCTATTATTTTAACTTTTGAAACTACCATTTTTTAAACAAATATTTTCTTAGTAAATATGAGAACAAATAGCAAACAGTTTTTAACTCAAAATACAGACTTAGAATGAGGTGTAGGTCCAAATGCAAAATAAACGAAGGCAAGTAATATACGTATAATAATTTTAAATTAGGAAAGAAATTATAAATAAATATTTGACATTGTGAATGTGATCTTTTTCCTAGAGATGTCACTAGATGTGTAGTATGTAACTACAGTTTGTAAATAAATTATGTATCGTCATGTGGCTAAGACTACTATTTTATATGGAGAAATGTGTCCTGTTCTCAGAAGTTTGCTTTTCACCAACTTGTTTGGAGCTGGTTTCTTAATACTTAGCTTCAACTCTTGTTGTTAATGTCATACATTTTGTAGTTGTGAGGCTTAAGCTGATCTTTTGTCTTGGTGTCATACATAGTTCCTCATAGTTGTAAGGTTTTTGTTGTGTCTTTTCTTCAGTGTCACAGACATTTTGTACTTAATTGCTGCAAAGTTTCGTTTTCAATGTAGCGTATGTAGGCTTAATTGGATCTTTTTTTTTTTTAACGTATCACACATGTCTTATTGGAACGTTTAGTTGGATCTTATTCCCTTAGTGATACCCTTTTCTCTTAATGTCACATACATCTTACTTTACAGCCGTGAGGTGAGTTACATTTATGTTTTCGTAATATACATTTCCTACTTTGTAGCTGTAAGGTTAGACTTGTTTTTTATTTGTATCACATATTTTTCAATATATATATATATAGAATGAAATGCCTTCTCTTCAGTATCACACATACATTCACTTCATATATAAAATAATTGAACAAACTTTCTCAGGCCTAGTACAAGTATTTATTAATTTTACTTCATCATTCTGCCGTTATTTTCACTATCGCAAGAAAGCAATAGCTAATGAGGCTGTAGAATGTAGTGATGTAAGAGCGTGGCTGCTTTAAATACTTTTTAAAGCAGGAAATAAGCTACACATCAAGCTTTTTTTCTCTTTTGTTACCTTTCTTTTTGCATGCTTGTCCGTAAGTGAAGCTTGACTTCTTTATCTACGTTCCAGTAATGCGTTTGCATGCTCGCTTTTCAACTGTAAATGCATTCTCTGGGATGCGAGATATAGATGTATTACCATCATTTTACATTCTAACATATGCATGAACTACTTGAAATGATTCAAACTCTCTGTTCTTCATTTGATGGGGATGTATTCTTTCTATCGAACATGTGCATGTACACGTCAAACTAACCTGATTTTTTTCATTTAAATTAATCTCCATCTGTGCTTTAAGGTAATCTTGTATAAAGTGTTTTTATTTCTGTCCAGTTGGAACTGATTCCTTTTCATGAAGTATGTATAACATTTAGGCATAATACATATATGTTAGAGGAAATAAATGCTTTATTTCTTGCAACTTCGAATAGGTTATAACTGTGTTGTCTTTTATATTTTTCCCTAACACAACATTTCTTATTCGAGACTTTGAATTTTACGTTTGTGGATAAGAGGTTTTAAACCTAGTAATTGGCTTATCTTAATATCAAGTGTTTAAAATGTTTAGAACAAATTTTCCATTGATAACATAATTGCACAACGCAGCATAACAAAAAAAAAGCACTATAGTATAAATAAAAGAGCAAACAAACATTTTGTCTCTATTCTGATACTACCTTAAATTTTAGCACATTTTAATTTACTTCATTAATGTCAAAATTGTATTTATTTTTAATACTGTAAATCATAACAATAGGCTATGTTAGATTTTAAGTTAAGACATTCTGTTTGTTATTTTAATGGCAAGAATTATTTGAAAACAGTCTGAATTAAAGAAAAAATGGTGAAAGTAAACATATTTTACAACATTGTATGAGATAACTAAAGCACATCCGCCTGGTACGTCAATTCTTTAACAAAATAATGACACTTCAACTTGTAGTTTTAAGTAAGGAAGTTGTCAGATGGACATGGACAAAATCCAAAAATAAAACAAACACAAAATGTTCCTATATAGAAGATTATTTTTTTTATAAAATAATAAAAAAAACTTACAATTTAAAGATAATTGTTTAGGAATACTTGTTTGAGCTGCACGAGTACATTCCTTGATTACCATTGTACAGATAAACAAAATACGCCTGTACACATACTTCAGATATCTTTGCACAAACACTTAAAACTCTGTGCAAATGTTTTAAAGATCAAGAGTTAAAATACTTCATATACCATTGTATAAATACATCAAATGCTCTTGTATTTATATTTTCAGTATCCTTTTATAGAAATTTAAGATACCTTTGCACTACTATTTCAAATACCCTTTTACATACATTTCAATTACATGTATAAATACTACCTCAAATACTCTTATTCTAGATACTAACAATACAGCCCTTAGGGGTACAGCGGTATGTCTGCGGAATTAGAACCCTTGAAACCGGGTTTCGGTATCTGTAGTGGGCAGAGCACAGATAGCCCATTGTGTATCTTTGTGCTTAATTACAAACAAACAAATACTAACAATACCCTTTATAAAAACAAAAAATACCTTTGTACAACTTATAATTTATTGATCAGTGCCAAAGCTGTTTCTCATGTGAAGCAGTTAAAAACTTTTTTTTTTCATTTTTTCGCCCCTGGGATTTGGTAAATGACAGCCTGTTGTCACGAGTACAATTTATGTTCATTAAGTCAAGTATTTTGAAAAAGAGAACAACTTAACATAATGAAATGCACTTATATATGTTCAGTGAAAAACACAGATTAACAAGAAACAACTTTTGTCAGAGTAAATCTTTGAATACCCCTACAAAGCTTCAATTTATGAATATTGGTTCATTACGTCTATGATATTTTGCGTAATAAAAACTGAGTACTTATATAAATGCTTAAGTTAGTAAAAATTATGTGAAAAACAAACAAACAAACAAAAACTTCTTGAACCATGACTCCAAAATACTCCATATCTGCAAATTTAATTTATCAAATATTACTACCTTCATGTAAGACGAATTTATTTTTGTTTTCAAAACGAAATAAATATTTAAAGAATGGTTTCCAACAACTGCCAATGAAGTTATTTTATAATAATGTATTATACTGAATGTAATAACTACCGATAATATGGATCGAAACTTTCACCATGGCTATCGTCTCCGTATGGTGTGTTTAGGAAATATTGTACAGTGTTCCCATTAAAGGAAACTTGGGCTAATTTTACGTTTTGTGAATGTCGTTAGTTTCTTTCATCATTATGTCGTAACTCGAATAATTCAGCGCCCTCTATCTCACTACGATTTTAGGCCTATCTTGGTGGTTAGCGTACTTGACTCGTAATTTGCAGGTTGCGAATTCGAATTCCGTCACCGAACTGCCCAATTTTTCACTCGTGGTAGCATTATAATATGATGATCAATCCCAATGTTCGTTGGTAAAGAGTAGCCCAATAATTGGTGGTGGGTGGTCTATCACTTCAAGATTAGGAACGGCTAGCACAGATAGTTCTTGTGTAGCGAACAAACAAACTTAATACGAATGTTTTGAGATAGGCGGAATATAATGACGACTTAATTATTCGGTTAGTTCTGTCGGTGAATGCCCAATCGCAGTGGAAACAAATACATATATATATGTTTTAAGAGCTTGGAATCTGTAATAATAAATAGTCTTACCATTGATAATGCATGCAATACATTAACACACATTTTGACCAGTTATCAGTGCAAAAAAAAAAAAATATAGTTTGTCAGGGACGAAGCCAGGGAACGACTACCCTATCTTTAAAAAAGTCTAAAAGGTTTACTGTTTTCTGCTTTTCTTAAATAAATCATTTGATTTTTTTGTTGTGTAGAAAAAAGTTTGTTTTTGTTTTTTTGTGGGGGAGACCCCCCTCCCACAAAGTAAATGCTGGCTAGGCCCCAGGTTAGTGAAAATTAAGATACATCTTGTGGGCTTAATCTTGAATTGCCAAATTGCTTTTCTACCGTTCATTGTCTATGGGGTCCACATATTGTATCGTACAAAACAGGCCAAAAAGTTGGATGAAATCACTCCTTTCTGTGTAAAAGTCCAGCAGTAATAAATGGGATTAATTACAATATTGACGGGTTATTTATTATTTGATTCGCGAGTTATTAGAGACCATGTATCCAACAAAGTTGTGGCGAGCGCGGCCCAGTCGTTTAGGACGAAAAATATTCCCCATTGATAACATAGTTGCTTAACACTAAAAATCAAGTTTCAATACCAAAATACAGATGGCTCATTGTGTAACTTTGCGTAGTTATAAGATTGGAGGTCAAATCAAATTATTTAGTTTAACAGGAGTAGTCCAAAAGTTGATGGAAGATGGTGTTGAATAGCTAGCTGTCTTTCCTTTGTCACTTCAGAATTAAGGACACCTGGTACAGATAGCCCTCGTGTAGCTTTGCGCGAATCCAACAAATAAACAGAAAATACAACGTCATAGACTAGCAGAAATTAAATGCATAAATGAGTTTAAAAAGTGTTTCACAAACAAGTGAAATTCATACGGTAGCTCTAGGGTTAAATGAGGGGAAGTAGAGAGGATACTGGTTACTATTAACAGCAAGTCCAACAGAAAATGTCACTGATGAATCCCAGTTGCAGCAACATATAGGAACAGTGCAATTTTTATATGTTTACAATGGCTGCCTCGTGACAAATAAATTCATTGTTTTTTAATTAGATTTACATGAATCTGAAGTGAACAATGCTTTTATTCAGCAAAGCTTTCTCGCCAGTAAGTATTATAAAGCAAATGTTTTAGGAAAGGCGTTACAGTTTTGCTGGTTTTATTTATTGTATATATATATATATATACGTGTATTATGAAAGACCTATAGTATCCCACATTTCTAGAAAATCTTTTTGTTTTTTTTTACTTAGCCCTCCTTACTCTTAGCTTATAAAGTCAAACTAATGTGCTCCCTGATGGGTCAGCGGTAATTCTGAGGGCTTATAACTATCAAAATTGGGTTTCGATACTCGCTCAAATAGCTCATTGTGTAGTTTTGCATTCAACAACAAACTAATATATGAGTGTAATTGAAAACTAAGTACGTTGTAATAATTTTTTACTGTAAGGAACATCAATGATGTTTTACCATCCCTCAAAAGTTTATGGCTACAAGTTGTAATAAACATTTTTGATTTACATCAACCTAGAAACTATGGCAATGTGTAACTGATGACCATGGTATTTATTCAACTTCTTTATTTTGATCTTTCTAATACTAAAATGGTACAGTTACTTATCATATTTTTCAAGTTGTTACGGCCCCTTTTATAATTTGTTATCAACACAATTGCACAATGAATAACGATTTACACACAAAACGCAAATTCCCAATAGTGTTATGGTAATAGGATTCGGTTCGTCACGTAATAAACTACATTAACTTTTTTATACCGTATATCTAGCATTCGGGTAAAACTTGAAATGCTCTTTTCAGTGTTATTATTGAACAAAGCTGAGATTAAATTATTTATGTATTTTTGGACAACGTTTTTAGTTGTGCAATTTAACATTCGTATTAAATGCATCCACAGTTCTAAGCGCAGCCATTAGGAAAGAATTATAGTATATCGTGGTTTGTTGAACTAAGTGGTTGTCGTTTGGGAAGTCGGAGTGAATTAATATCATGTGACGTACTTTTGTACACCCTTTTCAAAACGGTTTGGAATTTCAAACGGGATGGTCCGTTTATAATCCTTTCTTTAAACCGGATTTCCCATGCATTTTTTCAAAAGTCCCTGATTAAAATATTTCCCTATCATTCTCTGTAAGCTAATTAGATATGAAAACTTATAATTTATTTAACAATTTGATATGTTGCGCGAGTTTTTTTTTTCTTGTTGTTGTTGAAACAGTAGGCAGATAGCTTAAACACATCACTTGACAGCTTTAGTTGCGCAATGAAATCGATATGGTAGCCATTGTTATTAAGTGTTTTGAATTTGGTTCGCGATCCCTTGCCGCAAAAACGCGCTCCGCACTTTGGAGCCTTGGGTGCGCTGTAATCGTGACGGTCAAATGCAACTATTTGATCAAACAAAAAGTAGCTCAAGAGTTGGAGGTAGGTACTGTTGACTAGCTGTCTTCCCTTTATATTTTCAGTTAAAAATTAGAGACAGTTGTGCGCAGGTAGACTCTATGTAGCGTTGCGCAGCATTCTGAAAACGAACATTTAGTGTTGTGATCTTTTGGTACTTCTGTTAGCAGGGAAATAAAAAAACAATTTAATTCGCTGTTGTAATACACGCGTTTGCGAATTGTAGTGAACAAACGATGGCTTATTCAGATGAACTCAAAAATGATTTAAAAACGAACCATTGAGATTATAGTGATAAATGGTAAACAACAGAGTTTCTGTCACTTTTGCCACGTTCGGGATCTATATAGTAATTTCAGATCGCAAGCGTTGTAAGCGGCATCTATATCCAAAATATGTATACTACCATATTTTTCGGTGTATTAGACGCACTTTTTTACCCAAAAATTTGATGTCAAAATCTGCTTGCGTCCTATACACCGAAGGT